>NC_047660.1:107387144-107690478 GCF_011762505.2 Arvicanthis niloticus
GCACCTAATTTTATAATAACCCCCAAATCCAGATGTCTAGAGACTAGCATAAGAAAACAATCAACAACAGCCAGGGCAATGTGGCTCCACCAGGGCCCTGCTATCCTACCACACCAAGCCCTAGGTATCCCAACACAGCTGAAGCACAAGGAAATGACCTTAAATCCAATCTGATGATGATGATGAGGAGGAGGAGGAGGAGGAGGAGGAGAAGGAGGAGGAAGAGGATGGTGAGGATGATGATGATGATGATAAGGATAATAATGATGGTTATGATAGAGGCCTTTAAAGAGAAAATAAATAAATCCCTTAAAGAAATACAAGAAAATGCAATTAAAAAGGTGAAGGAATTGAATTAAATTGTTCAAGACATGAAAATGAAAATGGAAGCAATAAAGAAACTATAAACACAAGCAACACCAACATAATATAAGAAATGTAAGGGAGACTCTCACACATAAAATATACTAGAAAAGAAATTGATTCCTTGGTCCAAGAAAATGTTAAATCTAAAAAGTTCCTGCCACAAAACCTCCAGAATATCCGAGACCAGGGAAAGACCAAAGATAAGAATAATAGGAATAGAAAAGAGAGAAGATTACATACACAGGCTCAGAAAATATTTTCAACAAAATCATAGAAGAAAATCTCACTAATCTATACATGCACAAGAAGCTTACAAAGTTAAGTGCCTCTGGTATTTGGAAAAGCAGATTCACTCATTTCAAATACCTCAGGAATACAACACACCTGACTTATCCAGTTGGTGAACAATTTCTTGGTGTGATGATTTTATAAAGGATATACTTGTGTTATTTGTGCTGCCATTGTTTTTAAAAATATGGAGAGTCCTGATTATGGTTAAAGAAAAAGTAACAAATGTGATTCAGGAATGACGTGTTTATATGTGTTAAAATATATGGTACAGTGATATACCTAGCAATTAGGAATCTGAGAAAAACTAAAGGGATAGGCAGAGAGCATAAACATTCATATTTACATGACACATACATATATACACATACATAGAGAGCATAAACATTTACCTTTGCATAACACATACATACATATATAGCAAGTGTAGACATTTAACTTCACACAATATATACATACACAAATATATATATATATATGAATAAGCAGAGAGTTTAGACATCCATCTTCACACAACATATACATACATGCATAAATGTATATGTTCATATATCTACATATATAAGCATGAACATATAAGAGAAGAAACAAAAGCACTAAAACATTCCATAGGAAAAGCTTGTTTTCTTAAAAAAAAAAGCTTGCTTTATAAAATTAAAATAGATGTACTGTCAATAACATATACTATCTATTGTAGATAATAGGTAATACATCTATTATCTAATTATGTGTAATTAGATATCACACAAAAATAAACTAGAAATAAATATAATCATTATACATAGCAGTTATTTCTTGGTAGTACAATGAATCCCGATATTTATTACATTTCAAATATTCTAAACTCATACGTAAACTTGTTGATTACTTAAAAACTTGTTGCTGGGCAGTGGTGGCACATGCCTTTAATCCCAGCACTTGGGAGGCAGAGGCAAGCAGATTTCTGAGTTTGAGGCCAGCCTGGTCTACAGAGTGAGTTCCAGGACAGCCAAGGCTACACAGAGAAACCCTGTCTCAAAAAAACAAAAAGAAAAAAAACTTGTTTATTTTCTGTGTGTGGGTTTGGCACTCATGCCATAGCATTTATGCAGAGGGCAGAGATCTACTTGCAGGAGTTAATCTTCTCCTTCCATCATGTGGGTCCCAGGATTGAACTCAGGATATCAGACTTGGCAGTAAGTACCTTTGTCTACTGAGCTATCTCACTGATTCTAAATTTATTATTATTAATAGAAATAAGTACATCAATGAAATGATAAACATTTGTCTTTATGATATGACAATTTCATGAGAAAGTCATTTAAGTAATAATAGAAACTCTTGGTCAACCTATCATTTGAAGACAAGACTTCAAACAATGTCCCTAGCATGGATGCCATAAATGTTTAAGCTCCACCAGGATACCTTTCTTTTTTCCATGACCCAGATTATAAAAATGGCTTTTCTGCTGTTCTCTAGCAAACAGACACATCTCATGGGTGGTCAGGAATCAGATGAAATGAGCTGTCTCAGGCAAAGCAGCTCCATTATACCTAGCATACAGGGAGGCTCAAGAGAGATAAATCACTCTCCTCCCAGCTCCCTTGTCTATCTATAGAATGGAAAATTCTCTGCTGTCTCCAATCTGCAAGTGTTTCAAGAATATTATAAGGGATGGGCTCTCTTTAAACAGCTAATGACTGTGTGCTCATGGTGGGGGTGTTTCCAAGTCTCATTTAGTGTAAAGGTAGGACTGTGGTCTACTGACTGCTTTTCAGCACATCCACCAGTAATATGACAAGAAACAAGCCCTGGCTGCTGCTTAGATCTCTGAGGCAGCATGTCATGTCAAGCCTATCACTTTTTCAATGAAACAGAGAGTTACAGAAGGACTCTCCTTTCTTTATTTCTGGGCTCAAAGGCTTATAATAACTTAAAAATAAAGAAATTACACTTTCACTTTTTAAAGAAATATAAATAAATATCTTAATATGATGAACTGTGCCTGTGTTGATTAATTCTGTTTGGGCACAATATAAAGAAATATGAAGGCATTTTAATGATTTTTTTTTGCACATTTTCTTGCACATGCCTGGATTGTTTACATAACCGGAGGAATAGGTAATTGGAATCTGGGATGTGACAGGCAGAAGAAAAACAAGAGAACTGGGAGATTATAGTTGAGAAGTCAGTCTGGAAGACGCTATCTATGAGTGATGTGTTATACACCTTCTCCACAATGGCATGAAATACAAGGGTACCAATCCAACCGTGGGAAAGAGAGATGCCTCTTGTTAGAAGACTTGGGGAAGTACACTCCAGCAAAAATGTACAGTTTTTCCATTCTTACCCAGAGAGACTGGCTGTATAATGTGTACTGGTCTTCAGCAGAAACAAAGCGATCAGTGAGCCAGATCTGAGGAAGAAAATCTTCATGGTTTTCTGTCATTTCTCTCTGCATGTGCACATGTCAATAGATATATCAAAAGCATCACAAATTAGATGGAAAGGGATTATGCACTTAAAACTTTCTACATGTATGTTGTAACCCTGTTTAAAAAAACATAAAAACATGGGTGTTATGATTTGAATCTGAAATGTCCCTCATAGGCTTCCATGCTGGGATACTTGCTCAGCATCTGTTGATGCTGTGTGGAGCTATGTTAGAACAGGTTGGTCAATGGTAGTAAGTTCTTGGGGCCATGCTATCCATGGCTTCTTCTTGCTGCACCTCCTACTTCCTGGCCTTCATCATGGGAGCTATCTGCTGTCACATGCTCCTGATACCATAGGCAACTCGGTCTATGTTTCTCTTGTCACTACAATGAGCTGTGATCCTTTGAAGGTGTGAACTAAAATCAATCATATGTCTGTCCGGACTTTATTACTTTAAAGAACTGTTTTACAACAAACAGTCAAAAAGAAAAAAAACCTGGATAAAATGAAAAGGTGACAAAACAAATCGGTGAAAAAATAAAAGTGAGCATGGAAGAAAGCCTCAAGGGAAGAGGTGACATTGAATCTCAGACTTGATTAGTTAAGAGAAGAAGCAATGAAGAATGAATCAAGGGAAGGAGTGTGCACAAAAGAGAAACAGTGTTCTCAATGCACCCATCAAGAAGCCACATGAAGAGAGGCTCTTAAGTTGCAAAAAGATAAGGATTCTCTGCAGCCCAGACTTTTGTGTGTACATGGAGACTTAAGCAGGAAATTCCTGGTCCCCTGTGTACCATTTTTTTAACCAATACATTACCTAAGCAGCATCTACATGAGTGGATTCCCAAGAGCATACTCCCATACTCCCATACTTCACTCTCCAAATAACTAGTTCTGTTTATGAATATTCAACATTCAGTCTGCCCTTAAAGGGAAAACCAGAAAGAAAAAAAAACCCTACACATGTCCAGTAAGCTGCTTCTCTATCTTTGAAATGAAGAATTCTGGGACTGGAACAGTGATAAGCTAGAGAAAGCTTGTGCTCTGGGAAACACTACTCTTGACTTTGAAGACCATTTGTGCAATGGTGAAAGTCATGGTAACCGTGGCCTGATGCTGCTGCTCACTAAGCCAGAACATGTCAGGTTTTTTATATATGTGTATTTCCATGGTGGTTAGAAAAATGTGTAAAGAACAACTCAAAGTCTAAATTCAGTCCATGGTTACTGGGTTCAGAGATCCTGGGTCTTTTGTGAAGCAGTCAATCATGACAGAAGAACACAGAAGAAGAGATTACCTCAGCTCATGGTGTCCAAGAAGCAGAGACCAGAAGGGACTGAGAACCCTTTAAAGGTGTGCCATAGTAACATTTCCATCACTGTCTAATAATGCCAACAAATAAACTATCAATAGATCAAGTCAGTGATGAACTCAGAGCCATTATACTCTAACGATTTACCCAAAGATGGTTCCCTATCCATTAACAAATGAGTCTTTAAGAAACATTTCAGACCCTAACAGCCTCCATTCCTTCTTTCTTTATATTTTATTATATTCTTATACATAAATACACTGTAATGCAAGGCTTGCTATAGACTGAGCTGTTTCTTTTAAAAAATTTTGCCTTGAAAACATAATCTCCAATGTGATTGTATATTGAAATAACATCTTGGGTGTGGTCATTAAAGCTAAATGCTAAGAAGAATTAGAATCTGATCCACTATCACTAAGACACTAAGTAAGGAGATTGTGAGGTTGCAGACTATGATACACAGAGAAGAAGGACCATATAAGGCACCACAAGAGAAGCGGAGAGAGCACGATAGAAATCAAAGCTTCCAGTACCTTGATCCTTGACATTTGAAGTTTCAGAGCTATGCAACATAAATCTGTGTTGTATGTGTACACCATGTGTGTTGTTGCGGCCATCCTGGCAGACTAATACAATAACACTAGACGTGACCTTGACCTTGGTATTTTCTTGTGTTTTTTTTTTTTTTTTCAATTTCTGATTTCAAACTCTCTGTAGGGTCTTAGCTCATGGAAGTTTACTTAGCCATCATCATTCAATAGTGTTTATAAGACAGTGACTCAAATTTAGTGTTAAGATGGTCACAAATCTCAGAGCAACTACTTGTGAATTTACTGATCTGTGCCTGGGGTCTTATTCACATATAATCAAACTTATTTGCTTAATCAGGAATGTAGTCATATTGTTTGATGGTGTATTCACAATTTACTCAAACAGATCCCACACTGATGCAATTAACTACCAAGAAATCAAGTAAATCTATCTTGAAGTGATTATTGGTAATTCACGGAGTAGAATTAATCACATTCTTAGAGAGTTTTCAATAAATCCTGTTAGAGCTTCATAAAACTAGAAATTGTAAAATATAGTTTGTTATAGCACTTTTCTCTCTACATTTTTATTGGCAAGATTCTTTTTTGAAAGCATTAAAGTCTTAATGAGCTCTCCATTCTGGCCCTCATGTGCTCATCACAAGAGAGTGAACAATTGAGGTCTCAGAACCCTGAAGAGTACGACAAGGCAAGTTCACAGAGACACTCATCAGGTAGGGCAGTGTTTTGTATTACATTATGTGAAGATCTGAAATTAAAAAGAATAAAATTCAGAGATGTCACATGAAGTGGCACTACACTGAAAGATAACCCCAAAGCAATCCAAATGAATAATAGAAAATGATAAGAAATTCCTTCTTGTTTCTTCTCTCTGAAGATAAGTGGTGTGTGTGTTTGTGTGTGTGTGTGTGTGTGTGTGTGTGTGTGTGTATGAGGGTGTATGTTTGCATCTGTGTGTATCTGTATCTGTGTATGTGTCGGTGTGTGTATGTGCATGTGTTTGTGTTTCATGTGTGTATATCTGTGTCTGTGTGTCTGTGGTGTTTGTGTGTGTATGTGTGTGTGTGTGCGCATGCGCACATATACATGCACATGCATGTATGGATCCTTTAAAAAGTATAATCCCAGCATATTTCTGATCCTGGTTTAGACAGAGGCTTGATATCACTTGAACTAAGTCTGTCCATGTAGCAAACATGGAGCTACATTCCAGGATCCCATAGAAAAAGTGTATGCAGAAGGTTCACACCACATTCATCTGAGCCTTCTTCCTGGGATCACATCCAATTCTATATACTGTACAGTAGAGCCAAGCAGGTAGCAGCTGTGGCACCACTCACACAAAGCCAAGAAGAGACCTTCAAGGCCACTGAAGCAGTTAAAATTTATGGGGCGGGTTAAGGGAAGAAAGAGTTGTATGAAGAACATGCCCCAAGTAGCCAAGTAAAGCTACCCTTTCACTGTCGGCCAAATGCTAAGTGAGGCACGAAGTATGTGAGACTCTGCTAGACCGACCGGGGCAGAGAGCAGAATGGCCATTTTTAAAGCACACACCGTATTGCAAAACATCGTAATTCTGCTAGGCACAGTGAAGAGGTCTCATCAAGACAACGCTCAGTCAGCCAAAAAGCCAGAAAAGGAAACTTTAAGAAGAAAAACTATGCCTTAATTCAAATAAAGGTTTGGGAAGTGCCACACTACTAATATTAAACCCAAGTCATCATTTCTTTCTGTTCTTTAAGGACTGGCACGCTGTCACATGCACTACCTGAAAGTGCCCAGAGTTCTGGAAAGCTCAAATAAATCCCATTCTTGGGGGAATCAAGTTTATCAAATGACAAATTTATCAGACTGAGGAAATGAAATTTCACATTCAGAAGAAACCACATTCATAATTATCATAAAATATCTTACATATTTTAAGAGGGTCCAGCAGTTAATGAACAAAAGCATATAAAGAAGCATAAAATTGTGATTCCTCATTACAAAACACCAATCATCCATTGAAAATGCTCTATCCATATGTGAAGAGGTATGTTTAGTTGTGTGTGTGTATATTCATATGTATATGAGCATCTGAGGTCTATAAATTTTGTGATTATTTGGCTGTGCCAGGGACAATACTTAACTGCCACTGAAAAGATTGTTTATTTTTATTATTCTAGCCAACATATTCCAAGTGGAAAAAAAAAATCCAAGCCACAATGCTAGAAATTCAACAAACACTGATCAGAAGAAATACAGAAGAAACTTGTGTGCCATAGTAAATGTGCAAAATCCAAAGCTGGGGGAAAGTTCAGAAAACAAACATATTAAATAGAAAAATATTGAAAAGCAGAAAATATATTACATACAGGGAAGGAATGATATAAAATGTGACCAACTTACCAACAGAAACAATGACTTCCAGAACATAATAAAACACCACCATTTACTCTAGCATTGCACACATAGCCCTAAACTAGATTCTGAATAAACAAAAATAATCCCTAAGAGGGAGGTTGAACCAAACTCAGCTAGCAACTGAGGCATGCAACCAGGGTTCAAAACGAAAATAAATTAATCAAGCACTTTGTTCTAAATATGACAAAATGGTAAGGCACTTACCATTCATGGTGAACACTATATTAAAGGACTTAAGAAATGAGGGCTGGGTATTTGGGTATGGAGAGCTGTAGCACAGGATCTGCCAGAGCCTGACAAATGACAAATGACAGAGGCAGATGCTCGCAGACGATCACTGGACTGAGCACAAGGTCCTGTATGGAGGAGTTGGAGAAGGGACTGAAGGAGCAAAAGGGTTTTGCAGCCCCATGGTGGGAGTAACAGTGTCAAAAGGCCAGACCCCTGGAGCTCCCGGGGACTAAACCACCAACTAAAGAGTACACATGGAGGGGCCCATGGCTCCGCCCACATATGTGGCAGAGGATGGCCTTGTTGGACATCAGTGGGAGGAGTGGCCCTTGGGCCTGAGGGCCTTTGATGCCCCAGTGTAGGGGAATGCCAGGGTGGCAAGGCAGGAGTAGGTGGATGGGTGGGAAGCGCCCTCATAGAAGTACTGGGAAGGGGAAAGGGATACGGGGGTTTCTGGAGGGGAGACCTAGAAAAGGGATAATATTTGAATTGTAAATAAAGAAAATATCCACTAAAAGGAAAAGAAAAAAGAAACAAGAAAAAGAAAAGAAACGAGGGTTGTAGAGATGGCTCCGTAGTTAAGAACACTGCTGTTCTTCCAGGGGACCTGAGTTCAACTCCAAGCACCCACATGGTGGCTCACAACTGTTTATAACTCCAGTTTTAGGAGATTCACTGCCTTATTCTGGCATCCTATGGTATACAACTATACATACAGGCAAGAGTCCATACACATAAAACAAAAATATAGATTAAGGCAAATTTTAAAGAAAGAATAAAACATAAATGCAAAACTTGAAAGGAAAGAAGGAATTCTGCTTTTCTTCACGAGCATTGAAATTATTACCACAGACATCTTAACAATCATATAAAAATCCTTAACAATCTTTAAAAATGTGTTTAACTAATCAGTAGTTTTTACATTGATCGAAGAATATAAGTTGAATAAAAAAAAAAACCAACTTCAACCTGAACCCCAGCTTCTAGCAATAAAAAAAAATTAAAATGATATTATTGGGAACAAATTTAAAGTAAAAAGCTTTTAGGCATAAATTTGGTAAAATATATAGAATACTTATGCAGGAGAATATTACCATATAGACACACAAAAATTAAACACTTGATAAGTCCAGTTATATTTGTGGAGTATGAGGTGCAACATTGTTAAAAGGCCATTTTCTTCACATTGATCTAAAGATTGAGGATAAGTGTTGGCAATTCAGTGCCCAGTGTTAAGTGGGCCATCAGTCACCTTCTGATATTAGGAAACATATCAGATGGGGAAGATGATGTAAGAGCTGGACTAGAGAGGAGCATTGTGCAGTATTGCCTACTGGATAAAACACGGCAGCTGCAGTCACCAACACACAGCAACTGGGGCTACTGGTACAAGATGGGCACCCACTAAACGATCTGAAGGGAGAAAGGGGAAAGATAGGAAGAAGATACAGGCAAGCACAAGGGGCAGAGGGTGAGACTGTAACAAGGACAAATATGATCATAAAACATGGTATATATACATAAAATTCTCAGAATAAGAAAAATTGATAGTTACAGAACAAACTTTGGTTTTAAGTGATAAACTGTAAAGATTGAAGTGTAAAGAATGAAAATATGGACAAAGGGCTTGAGTTACCTGATATAAATCATGCATATACATCTATAGAAGTGAAAGAAACTGAATGTGGGCATCAAGACAAACAGAGTCCAGAATTAGAGACATTTTAAACAAAGATGCCAGAACAGTCCCTAGAAAAAATGTGCTTTCTCCAGGGAAAGCTGGAGCACTTGCCATCTGAAGTGTTCATTTTTATACTAAATAATAGTTACTTAAAAGTAACTACTATGCCACAATATATTATCTGAAATAATAAAAGAAAACATAAAGTCATAGTGACTCAAACCTGTAATCCCAGCACTAGGGAGGCAGGAGAGACTGAGGCCAGCCTGGGCTGCAGAGTAAGACACTATCTCAAAATAAACAAACAACCCCTGAGAGCAAAATAAACCTAAAAAAATGCCTATCATATATGTATATATATACATATCATATATGTATCATATACATATATATACACATATATATGTATATGTACATATATGTGTGTATATATGTATGTATATTTGTGTATACATACATATACATGTATATGTATGGATATATATGCATGCATATGTGTGTGATACATATGCATATACATGTGATATATATATAATAAAAGACTAATGTCAGGAATTATGTAAAACTTCCATTCAATAATAAATAAGCTCCCAAAGTAATTCAAAAGTTTAAGTAGACACCTCGCCATCTAAGATGTACAAATAGACAACAAGCACATAAAGCGTGACTTTTTAGCATAATGATGAAAAAAGATAAAATTTAAATGACTGGCAAACAGAGGCAAAAATTTTGAACAACTAGAGACTGCACATTTCAGCTGGAGCACAAAATATCCATTCTTTACTACAAAACAATACTACTTCTACTGTGCTGTAGGTAAAAAAAGGAATTTTCAACCACTTTGTCAAAGAGATGCTCTAAGAAGTGCAGCTCACAGTCTCATAGGGACACTGAAGTGTTTGTCTTCAGTACCAACGTATTATTATATTTTCAGAGAAAGAAATGTTTTCCCTTTTCTTGACAGTGTATCATCTTTAAAGCTTTATTTTACTTATTTGGTGGTGGTGGTGGTGGTGGTGGTGGTGGTGGTGGTGGTGGTGTGTGTGTGTGTGTGTGTGTGTGTGTGTCTGTTATGGATGGGGGCAGTTATATCACACTACATACCTATGAATGTCAATTTTGTGGAGTTGATTCTCCACCTTTACACAGGTTCTGGGAATCAGGTTAACCTGTTCCTTAGACACCCAGACACCATCTACTTTGTTTTATTTATTTTGTGGTGAGGGAGGGAGGGTGGCCAGGATCTCTTGCTGGTTGTGCATTAGTCAAGAGGGCTACTTCGGCTGGATAGTGCACTAAAGAATATACTGGCTATGTCTTCCCTCTATCCAGTTTTTCTGTTTCTCTAATCAAAACCAAGCTTCTTTGCTCATCTCTCAAAGCACCCAGTTTATGCCACAACACAACAATTTATTATATTTAACTCTGCTTCATAGGTACTTCACAACTTAGTTTACATCTCAAATTATCTATAGCTCTAGGGCATGGCCTAACCCTCTTCATCTTTTTAGCTCCAAGCACATGTATCACATATAGGCTTACACAGGATTCAGACTGAGATCTTTCCACACCCGAGTGCAACTCAGTGGCTTCCCCTAGCCTGGCACTGGAGTAAACTTAGTCAAATTCCCATGTTTCTGTCCCCTTGAACCGCCTGAGCTGTGGTAGAAACGTGGGATCTACAACTCAGCCCAACAGGACCCACACCCACACACGAGCTACAGCCCCACACCTGGGACCAGCGCCTCACCATTCTGACAACCCAGTACATTGAATGGGTCTATTACTAACCGACTTATCTGTCCCATTGACTTCAGTGTATTACTTTCATCACTTTATCTCATTATCTTTGGATTAGGTAAAACTGTCTAAGTTCAGCAGTTTGGGGTTAAGTATACATTATGTTTTCTTGCATCAAATGTTGACTGTGTCCTGGAATGAACTCTACTTACTGTGCATTTTTAGTATGTTGATGCATTTAAATTGAATTAGAATCTTTTTTGATCTATGATGAGGCAATGCGTGGAATTCAAATACATGGCTATTATGATATTATGATACATTCTTTCTACAATTGTTTGGAAAACATTTTATAGGAAAAGTCCAAATGTTTCATTAAATGCTGGGTAGAATCTCAAATCAAAACCGCTTGAACCTGGAAGATTTTTTTTTCTTTGATTTCTTTTCTCTTCTTTTTCTCTTTCCCTTTTCTTTTCTTTTCCTTTCCTTTTCTTTTCTTGAGATTGGCATTGTATTTACTGAGGACCTTAATCAAACTTAAAAAAAGATACAAAGGAGGCAGATATGTTCTCCGCTTCAGATGGGATATATCTGCTCACGGACTAGCACTCTTGGTCATTGGGCCTTGCGTGTAAACATTTTACTTCCCTGGTTCTCAGGCCTTTGAATTTGTGCTGGAACTGCTCCCATCTGTTCCCCAGGGTTTCAGCTTACAGGATGCAGCTCATGAACCTTCTTGATCTTCTCTGATCATCCCAGCCATTCCCTCATGATCAGTGTATCCGATCTTCACTGCCATTTGTCTCCCTCTTAACCCTATTGGTTGTGTACGTCTTGACAGCACTAACCCATAGAGCTAACAAGTCGAAACTATACCATGTAGAGTAGAACAGAAGAATAGAAGCAAAGGTAAGAGTCAGTCTATCAGTCTTCCATCTGTAGTCCACAAGACAAACGGACATGCTGGAGATTGCTGCTGATGTGAGGCTGAAGTTCTTTAGAAAAATCAGGTTTTACCATTTAGGACTTCACCAAATTGGATCAGGTCCATCCACATTGCCAAGGGCAATGTTCTTTACTTAATCAACTGATGGTAGTCAACACTTTAAAAATACCTTGAGAGCATTCCCTAGCTTACTATTTGATTGGACAGTATAAACCTTAGCCAACTTGGCAGACAACAAACCATCACATATGTTAAGTCTAGAAACTCATAAAGGCCCAAGAAAAACAATCCATTCTTATAATATTAAATCATTACAGGATACAAAAAATATTTATAGAAACAAAATTTTACATAGAGAGTGGTAAGGATAATACAATAAAAACCTAATTCTTAGGGAAACTTCTTCAGTATTCTAAGTAAAACACAACATACTATCTACTCACTTTCATTATTGCAAGAACAACTGTTGTTTTACAAAAAAATATTAAAAACTTAGGGCCTGACTCTTAAAATTGGGTTATGCCCTACTCTTATTTTTTTTCAATTTTTTCCCTTTTATTGAAAATAGATTCTTGTTTCACACAGTATATTTCGGGTTCCCCTCCTTCTTCCTCTTAATTCCTCCCTACATCCCCTCCCATCCTGATCCACTCCCTTTCTGTCTCTCATTAGAAAAAAGTAGGCTTCTAAGAGATAATAAAAATAAATTATAGTAAGATAAAGCAAAAACTATCTCATCAAAGTTGAACAAGACAAACTACAGAGGAAAAAGAACTCCTAAAAAAGCCATAAGAATCAGAAACCCACTTGTTTGTACACTCAAGAGTCTCATAAAAGCATTAAGCTGAAAGCTTGAATGCATATGCAGAGGACCTGGTGCCGACCTGTGCAGGCCCTATGCTTGCTGCTTCAGTCTCTGTGAGCTTATAGGATCTTTGCTCATGTTGATTTAGAGGGCCTTGTTTCCTTTGTGTATTTCATTCCCTCTGGCTCTTATACTCTTTCTATCTCCTCTAACTTGGGGTTCCCTGAGTTCTGAGGGGAGGAATTTGAAGGAGGCATCCAATTTAGGGCTGAGTTCAGGGCTGGGTATTCTCTGGGTCTCTCTCTCTCTCTCTCTCTCTCTCTCTCTCTCTCTCTCTCTCTCTCACACACACACACACACACACACACACACACACGCACACACACATTCTCTCTCACTCATTCTCTCTCTTTCTGTC
Source organism: Arvicanthis niloticus (assembly GCF_011762505.2). Lineage (NCBI taxonomy): Eukaryota > Metazoa > Chordata > Mammalia > Rodentia > Muridae > Arvicanthis > Arvicanthis niloticus. Next base: position 107,400,301 of record NC_047660.1, read on the forward strand.
TCTCCCTCTCCTCCGTGTATGTGTCTATCTGTATGTCTGTATGTCTGTCTCTCTATTTGTGTGTGTGTGTGTGTGTGTGTGTGTGTGTGTGTGTGTGTGTGTGTGTAAGATGTCTGTCTGTTGGTCTCCCTCTGTATATCTTTCCATCTATTGCCAGAGGAATCTTCTCTGATGCTGGCTGCATAAGACAATGATCTAGGAGTACAGCAGAAGATCATTAGAAATCATTTATCACTATGGTTTTTGTTTGTTTCTTGCTTTTTTTGTTTTTTGTTTTCTTTTTTTTGTTTTTTTTTGTTTTTAAGACCAGTGTTATTTGGTTTTGCCCTAGGTCCCTGGGCTATCTAGTCTCTGGTTCCCAGTCATCCAAGCAGAGCCAGCTATGGGTTCCAAGTTGGGGAAAGTTTATATCTGTATATTCAGTTAGAATGTTCCAGATATTCTTGTGACACTGATTTCTATTTGAATTCCATTATGATTTCAGAAAATGTATCAAATAATCTCTGCATCTCTGCCCCTGTCTTCCCATCTCACCTCTTCCCTCTCACCCCCCCCTCTCTTTTATGTTCCCCCTTTTCTTCTTACCTCCCTCCTTCTCTAATTAAGCTTTATCAGGGTCTATCTTGGTTTCCAGTCTCATTACTAGGACTGCTGCAGAAAAGAAGTATCTTTTCTGTCCATTTCAAAGCACCTCATATAGTTTACTTTGAATTCTAAGATATATTATAAATAGAGAACTTATTAGAGGCAGACTAAAAGAAGAAGTTGAGGCTGGAGAAGAACACTGAGTATCCCAGTTTATATACTGTAGAGGAGGAGAAGAGAACACATGCCCAGACCATTAACCGACCCTGTAACCCTTGGGCATCTAGGATCTAAGGTCTTTGTAGTATGAGAAACCTATTAAGTTTCTATGTGTATGTAGGTAAGATTGTCAAAACTATATTAAAGAATAGAGTAAAAAATATTTAAGTAAAAGATTACTTTATATAATATCTATGATTCAAGATAAATATAATTGATAAATCTAAATGCAATATTTTATCAGTGTTTGCTTCTAATCCTAGAAAATAATTAGCTATTTTTATTTAATAAAAGTATAGGGATATTTATTTTTGAAGAAATATCAAGCCATCTGGAAGCTTTTAAATGTTGAATGAAAACTTTTTATTGAATCATATTTGATATTGCCAATGACTTCATTTATTTAATCTAAGAATGGACGAGTTTGCTACATTTGTGTCTTTGGGCTTGACAATTTCCATTCTGAGAATGTCCTAAAGCAGAAGGAAATGCTGTTGGTACCTTACCTACATCTGTAGCATCATTAAATAGTCTCCTGTTTCCAGTGGCAGCCACCGTGTTTCAGCCAGGATAGCATCCTCACAGTCAGGTTTGACAAACTATGTACCTGATGTCTTTCAGCAATGTGCCACTTCTAGTGTGAAGCACAAATACTGTGTTTGGTTTGTCACATAGCTCATTTAAATTCACTCCACCACATGCTGTAGCTTTGTCAAAAACACTGTACTTTGCTAAGCTCAGAGAGCAGCACAGGAATGGGAGAGAATCTCTAAGCTTGTTTTCCTTCTATGTAAATCCTTATTCTTGTCAAGCTATTCACTGAGTTCTGAATTACCTGACAATAAGAACATTGCAATCCTTTTATAATATTTTTTTCTATTATCACTTTCTCCCATGACATGATGATAGATAACATTAAGAGAAGAAAGTTGCATAGAGAAAAATAGCTGCTTGTAAACTCAAGATTCCCACTTCCTATCTCAGCACTGTGCTTCTCAGTGGATGTCCAGGTGGGGCTCCAGGTGGCACATTTGTCACAGAGCAGGAAGAGTTGTCATGCACAGGTATGACACTTCTTCCATATTGTCAGCTCATCTTCCAAGGGAGTTCAGTCTGCACCTCTTTTACACAAGGACCAAGGACATTGCCCTCTTGGAGAGGGTGCAGCTGGCTAGCATAGTCACACATCTCTATTTTTAGAAAATAGGTATCACCTTTAGCAGTAACTTCAGGAAAGAACACATTTACATACATAAATGCATACACACAAACTTTAAATTATTTACAACTCTTTTTTTCCCTGAAGTTGAGATTCAAATAAGGCAACCTCAGCACTGCCAACATTCCTTTTGACAGCCATGTTTCCCTATGCTAAGAAGAGTCTGCCATTTAGAAATCATGATCATCTCAAAGATTTTTTACCATCGTAATATTAAAAAATTTCAGAAACTTAGAAAAAAAGTTAGACCAGATAAGAAGGGAATTTAAATGAAGTCTGCTAAGCATAAAGATCCTTATACAAAGCTTTACAGCATTTAATACTGGCAAAGGAAGAGGTCTATGTGCAGTTAAGTTAGCAAATGTAGGTTCACAAGGAGCACGGCCATGGTTGGACGTGATGTTAAATCTATGCTATTCTCAGAATGATGAAAGGATTCCCTGTCTTGAGTTATCTTGGGGAACTTATAGACTTAGAAGAAATCACACTCTGATGTAGGGGAATGCATAGAGAATTTCTTGAATTTTACATTCTGAGTCATATCTTTCATCAACCAGAAAACGAAACACCATTGGAATTCTGTAAGCTACAAAATTTTGTCCAAAGTATCACAACTGCTGCGTGTACCTTCAGGGGAGGTTGGTCATCTGGCATTTTTAGAAGCACAAGGAATGAAATAGCTTAACACTTATTGCAGGTGATCTGAAGATGTCGAAGCAATGCCTATACTGTGCACCTGAAAAGCCACAATTGGGTGTACATAGACCTCCGTATACCCTGGATTCTAGGGCAGTGTGTGATACTTGTTTTCTGCCATTGCACTCATCCTTTACAAGATGGTAATTGATTAAGAGATTGTAATTTGCAAAGGTTACTTTTTACATAGTGCCGTCTTTCTTGAACAAGAAGATTTTGCATCTGAAGTGAGACTTACTCAATGGCATACCTATGGTCCTTTTTGCCTAAGCATGACGAATGCTAACAACAGGACCATGAAAGTTAAATCAGGATGCTCTGTGGAAAACAAGCTTCAGTTCTCACATAAATGTGAGGAAAGAATCCAGGAGATCTTGAGAATGTAATAATACTCTGTTGGGCTCCTGGGACATTATCTTTATTAATCTAATTCTGTGTCACATCAATACCCTTGATCACATCTCAGGTACCATAATATCCATTTTCCATTTGTCTATTTACTTGTCCATTCACTTAAAAATGGTGTCAATGGTAGTTCAATTTTCACAATCCTAAATGTATACATGAGCTACATAAGTGTCTCTGGGATTTGGCTCTGAAAAGGCATTCATTCATTCATTCATTCATTGTGCCTCTCTTCTATCAGGACCACTACAGATGTCCTACAAAGAGAAACTCTTTCTTGGTGGCACATTTGAGACAGGAGTTGAGGACTATTGGCCAAAAGGGGATTTCACTATTCCCAGCTACAAAATGCAAAAGGGTGAGATGTAGGTGCAGCTGAGGTTTGCTGCATGTAACCTTAACTTTGCCAAGCCAGAAGAGTATGTTCAGTGGATGTCATCTTGATCAACTGCTAATGGATTCTGCCATGTGGAAAGATATACTGATAATAATGAGAAAACTGATTTTGAAGAGTGACATGGTCTAGAACAGTTATATGTTCTACCACAAATAGCATTACAGCCGCAGAAGAAAGATAGCTGATTCCTTTGTTTGCTTTTTGTTTTTCTTCTTCTCCCTCCCTCTTCTCCACCCCCCCTTCACATTTAATTCTCAGGGTTAGGTTAGGGTTATCTTTTCATTCGTTTTTGTTTTCCTACATTCTCTAGCTGCTCTATTACTTTGGCAGGACAACTTGACAAAATACCACACAACATGCAATACTAATAGCAGCAACTTATAGTCTCAACATCCTAGAAGCTAGGAGTCTAGATTAAGGTGCCAGTACATGAGCTTGGTTTCTTCTGGAAGCCCTGAGACAGACTGTATATCTTTTTCTCTGATAGTTTCAACTGATGTGGCCATGTTTTCTATGACTGACCTGCTGGTCTCTGTCTCCAATCTCACAATAATCATTTTCTCCCAGTCATAGATCTCTGAATTTCCCACTTAAAGGGAAATTGTTCATAATGGAAAAGCTTTACCCAAATAACACAATCTAAATTCAATCCCTACTGAAAGGCTGTATCTGCAACTTAAGTAGTATTTGAAGGTGTGAGGGCTTAGCACTTCAAAATGTGAATTTGGGAAGATACAGTTGAAGCTTTCATATTGAAAGCTCCATTGACTGCAGTGCAGGAGAACTGCCTAGAGTACCAGACATAGGTAGCCCCCTGGCCATACTTTGTAACAACAGAGCAGAGGATGAGTTTGCTTGGGGATACCATGATAAGACAGAGTAGGATGCCCTTGAGTATGACTCTGTAACATCTGTAGCCCTGGTGAGCAGGGAAGTCATGAAGATAATTGAATGAGGAAAGCTAATCAAGTCAACTTAATCTGTTTTCATCATAATGATAGGTGACCATTCATCTTCATACAGAGACAAACATGAATTTTCATGTTGGTTCTGGGATTCTGTATGTAACACAAGTAGAAAATTGGGCTGATAAAGAAGAAAGGAAGATTGTCTACAAGGCATGTGGAGATAAAATGCTTTAGAAACAGAATCCTGCCTCTGTCATTGACTAAGGTGATGGATTTGGGGACATTAGCACTCACCTATGAGAGCAAGCTAACACAGGCAGCAATGGCTAACACAGGCCATTTGACTCTGCCGAGATACCCCTTGAGCAATAAACTGCCAGTTTTTCTCCACACAGATATACAGATCATACGCACACACACACACAGAGAGAGAGAGAGAGAGAGAGAGAGAGAGAGAGAGAGAGAGAGAGAGAGACTCAAGCTTCATTGGCTCATTCTATGATGATCAGCCACCTGTTTCCTCAACAGTCTGTCTTTCCTCTTTATTAGAGAACACTGACGCTTGACCTGTATCTGTATGTAGCAGTACTCCCAAATGATGGTGCTCAAATAAATTTGATTGCAGAGTATTTACGCTAATGACGTCACCCTTCCCTATAAAACAAGCATACATTCCGAATCGTAACCATCACACTAGCAGCTCTTACAATAGATGCTGCTCACTAAAGATGGAGAAAGTTGACTGCATGTGGCTCTGAGCATAGCACAGAAGCAATGGGAATTAGGAAAAACCACCAGGTTAGTTGGTGCACAAAAGGAAAAACAAGCCTTGATTGGATGTGCTTTGTCTTGATGGAGAGCAAATCTGACAAAGATCAATGACTCCACCTAAAAAGCAGCCCAGGAGACAGCAGCATCTGCAGATGGAACTCCAGGTCCAAGGACGGAGTCCACCCAGAAAAAGCAAGGGCACTCCATTATAGAGCACGGTGAGGAGTCATTAACGTGTAGTTTGCCCCTGCATGTTTTTTTAAAGTTCAATTTGGTAGATAAAACCCAGATCACTTCTCGAGAATGTAAAAGGAAACTTTGACATACATTTTAGGTGCTAAGGTTTTTTGACTTGACAAAGTCAGGAGCACACAGCTTCTGAGAGGAAACGTGAGGGGGCAGGACGGTTGCACAGCCTGTAAACCAAGAGCATTTCAGAATACCAGCATCGAGCTCTTCCATCCTGCAAGGGCTGGCCAACTTCTCACTGGCAGGTTTGGTCACGCACACCATTTTATGACATAGCTTAGCCATGGAGGACAAGGAACATCTGATGATCACTTCATGTGAAGCTTCTTTTCACTGCTTGCTGATTTCCCTTGTGTGTTTGAATGGGTCAGAGGGAATGGCAGTCCAAAGCTTGGGGGTCAACATCTTCTGCCTAAGGTCAGGTTTGTAATTCCACAGCGTCCTGCCTGGCTGCTCTACCGTGTAAACTAAAGACAGTGTATGTTGTTACAGTTGAAAATATATTGCTCATGGATATATAATGCAGAAAATTCCCGTGTAAATTTCCCTATAGCTTGAAGTGTTGAAACTCTAGGCCAGTTTATCAAAAACACAGCTGCTTTCCTTGGGGTTTAGGGAGGCTCATAACAATTTTTTTTTCCTCACGAACTTACAAGAACACCCTCAGGAAAACAGCTGCATTACTGCAGAGGCGAAGAACCTCGGATGAGTGTGAAGCATTGTAATTTAAATGAGAACGCTATTTTCAGGCCTTTTCATTTTAAGATCATTTCATTATTTTATTTCCCCCTAAATAAGTTATCCAGGAAAATAAGAGAGTAATTATCCAGGGACTGCAGGCACTGTAGCAGGCAAATTAAGGGTTTTAATTGAGAATATCAATTGTTGTGCTGTGTGATTAATGGAGACGCGGTGGTAGTGTTTACATATGTGGGGTATTTACAGTACTCACGTTGTTGTGTTTAACTGCACAGCCAAAAGCAAATGAAAAATGGCAGACTTTATTAATTGTCTTTATTTTCCTCAAATGTTCTGTTTGTTTGTTCCCTTCACTCATGACAAATGTTACTTTTTTCCCCCTGAACTACTGTTTGTAAGTCACACAAATTTTATGAACAAATACAAACATTCTATTCTTCACAGAGCAAACAAATCACTTTTACTTTTAACTGTATCTACTTGGAATCTTGTGCTGACATACCCATGGTTCCTGAAATGTCTACCTAGAGCATGCTTCTATTTTTTTTGTCTGTTCCTTACTGTACAAAGTATTGGATTCTAAAGCTACAGAGAAGAGAGAAGGCTTCATGCTCTACTTACAGCAATGTCAGCCCAATGTTCAGGGACTCTTGAAGACTCCTGTGAAAACATGATCAAGACTGTACAAAAATAATGAACACAGAGGGAAGTGAAGCCTTCAAGCATTATTACTGATTGGGAACTTGTCACTTTAAGATGATGAAAATGACTCACCAAAGATTGGCATGCTTACAGAAGTAAATTGTGAGACAGAGAGCCTACAAGAATCACAACATGGAAGAGTGGATAGACAATGCCTGTAGTTTAAATGTATAGTTTAAATGGCAATAATAAAGTCTGCATCCATGAGCTTACCACCTAGATTACTAACATTCATTGAGCACATTTTCCACGTGACAATGGAAACTCCTGTCCTGAGTTTTAGACTCACTGGTGACACATAGATGAATCAAATGATATATTGTCCAGCTTTGACTATATTCGCATGCATGCATGTGTGTGCACATGTGTGCACTCATATGTAGAGTCAGCTCTTGGTGTCTAATAGCTCTATACCTGAGGTTGCAACCAACCATGGATAAAAGTCTTAAGGAAATATTGAGAATATTGAGTCTACACTGAGCATGTAAAGATACCTTCTTCCTAACATTTCTTGATTGATGCAGTTGAACAGCTATTCAGGCAGCATTTACATTGTATTGCATACTACAAGCCATCTCCATGGTATCAGATGTGCAGTGGGATGTGTGCCGGTCACGTGCACAAAAGGAATCAATCATATTATGTGCAGATTTGACATCTCTAAGGCTTTTGCAATCAGATCACCTTGAAAACTAAAAAAACTGCCCTGAATATGTGTGTTATACACACATTCTCTCTCTTTCACACACACACACACACACACACACACACACACACTTTAAAAAAGGACACAAATCCACATACAGCAGATAATTGTATCCTTTTACTGAAATTATGTTATTTTGTTGCTTTTGACTTACCTATGATTATATTCCAATAATTTTGTTCTAAAGTTGTTTTATCCAGAAAAAAAATATGCTGTGTGATCTGCTGCTTTAGCAAACTGCACAGACTAATTGCACCACTTTTTTCCCAATACCTTTGTCCATTTCCCTGTTTGTATTTCACACTCTCTATCGCAATTCATTTTATCCCCCATTTGTAGTATGTGCCATCTAGCACTTCTTTGTAATGACGCTTGCTCTTTGAGGTTTATTTAGCATGTCATTTTACGCTAGTATTTGTAAGGATGGCTTCACTGGATATAGGGTTATGGGCTGTGAAGGACTCCAGCTATATTCTTCAGCCATAGAGATGTTGGCTGTCCATTTAACCCTTCTGTGTCACTTGATCTCTCTGGTCAGCTGCTCTTTTCTGTCCTTTACCTTTTGCACTTGTTTTGAGTTTGCAGTCTTTGAATGTGGGCTTCTTTTAGTTTTTCTTCTTGGCACACCATAAGCTTCCTCCATCTTACATAAGTGTTCTCCAGAATTGCTGTAACATTATCAACTCATTACACACTGGAATAGTTCCTTGTTCCAGTCTATATAATCTTCCAGAATTTTCAGTTAGGTAAATAGTAAGTTTTCTCACTATCATTTCTCTTAATAGCCATTCCACATTTGTTTGACACGTATTCCTGGGCTATGTTTTGGACACCTGACTTAGACCTCTTTCAGCTCAGTAGTTTTTTTTCTTTGATCCAATTATTATCCAGCCCACCCATAAAGGCTTCCAGGGCTGGTGCTGCAATTTTTATTTCTAGAAGTCCTAACTGATTCCTACTAAAGGATGCGTCTTCATTTTCTTATGGTCGAATACTTTTAAGTCAAGATTTCAAGCTCTGTTTTAAGTATAGTAAAAGCATTTGTTTCAATTTTTGTATTTGATATTTATTAAATTTTTACAAGCTTAAGTACAGACTTCCAAATGAAGTCAGTTGGTTTTGTTGGCTCTCATGGATAAAGATGTGTGTGTAGGAATGTATGTGTGTGTGTACACATTTTGTTATTGAATAAAAAAGCACATTTTCCTTGTGAAATTTTCAGTAGGAATATCTTGAATCTCAAATTGCAATTGGATTTCCCTGGAGGAAGTTGGAGTCTATTTATGTCATGTCTTGACAGGAAAAAAAGAAAATCAAGTGATGAAAGTAAATTTTAATATCACTAAGTAAAATGAATTTTAATTTTAATGAATGAATACTAGATCTTGATTATAAAATCCTGATTGCATTGTTTTCTTACAACAGAGAAGTTTAAGAAAGACAAACTTAATTTTTACATTTAATATTTTACTCTTACTCATATATTATTTTTATTATCTATGAAATATTCCATGAAATATGATCACATAAAACCTCTCATTCACCTCTCTAACTTTTCCCATGTCTTCTGGATCATCTATTTTTTAATTTCTCTCACACACACACACACACACACACACACACACGTATATAAATATATATTCATATATGTGTGTATGTATATATGTCTATATAAATTGGGACACACAGAGACACACATATACATATATGCATATACATATGTATGTATGTATACATGTGTGTATGCATATATGCATAAATGTACATATAAATTGGGATAAACACACACACACACACACGCCAAGTCTATTTAGTGCTGCCCATATGTGCATGGTGTAGGACTGTGAGTGCTCAGCCATAGATACAAAATCTATGTGACCTTCTCTCTTCTCCAGCGCTCAGGGGACATCATGGAAGAGGAAGCATACAGAATGCAAGAACTAGATAATGGGAAGGAACACTGTTAAAGGCTCTCCTCTGACCTGGAGTGACATGGCCATTACACTCAAGAACTGATAGCAACTTTGGTTACCTGCACAAGTTCTACACAAAGTCAAGCCAGTCAAATCTCCACTGTTGATGGAGAGGAGCTCATCAAGCCCAAGCCCAAATTCTGGAGCAATTGGCAGTAGGTAACCTCTGTGGGAGGGAGAATTGTTAGTCAGAGATTTCTTGTAAATTTCAACCATTTTGGTTGATGTTAAATTTATTTCTTATAGTCATGTACTCCAATACTCTGCAGTAATCAAAGGTAAATTCTCAAAAGCTCCGAAGTCTAGCAGAGAGTTTCAAGGTCAAAATTAATCCAGCATTATGAGTGCCCATATTTTGTAGCGCCCTTCAGTTTGTATCTAGAGTCTGTGTATTGATTTGTTTCATGACTATTCAGAAAACTGGAGGGTTTTTAAAAACAAATATTTGATAACTAATTTTAATACTTTTTTACTACTTTTAAGTTCTTGATAGAATTTAACTTGACCCAAAGAGGTGAGGCAGCTCCATTATTTTCTTTCTAAGATGCCCCTGCAGTCATAATTTTACATAAGAAAACTGCTTTTTACAAAATAGTATGGATCAAAACACATTCCTAAAAACACACAAACAAAACAAAATCACCCAAGTGTCTGTCTAACTCATTTCTCCCTTCCTGTCACTGTTCTATTTTGATTCAGGTAAAACTGGAACTAACACTTCTTGCTCTACAATTGGAAAAGTATCCCAGGGTTAAACATATATTCTTTGAGCATCTCTTCACCTTCTTTCTCATGTGATCTTGGAAACGAAGCTAGGCAACTGACACGCAGGTCTTTGGTGATTCCCTTTGCTCAGACCTACTTAGAATCCTAGATATGTCAAAGCCAAATATGTCAAAGATCTGAGCTAGATATGAACTAGACTTGGTTCTCAATCTCAACAGTGACTATAGCTAGTGAACCTAGATGCTTGATTCCTAGCCTATTACCTTGTGAGGCCTTTTAAAAAATATCCTGTTATTCTTAATTAGGTGTATATTTGTGTGTCTGTGTGGGTATATATACACATGAGTTCAGGTGCCTACAGAAGCCAGAGATATTGGATTAGCCCCAAGGCTGGAGTTATAGGCAGTTGTGGCAACCTGACATTAGTGCTGGAAATCAAATTCAGGTCCTCTGGAAGAGCAGTAAATGCTCATAACTTCCCAGTCATCTCTTCATCCCCGACATCATGAGGTCTTTATTAATACTTTGATGTATATTGATAATAAAGAAGATAAAATGGAGGAGGGAAAAAGAAACCAAGTAGAAACTATGACCAAGCTCCAATTAAATTCAGATTCCTGCCTATAAATATTCTGTCATGGGGAACTGGCATGTAAGTGTTGCTGCATAATAGAACACAATATATGTGCAATTTCTCACTGTTCATGCCTAGGTCTATCTCTATGAAAGGGAGAGAGGAGAGATGACAGTTTCCTGGGCACCACATTTCAGCATAGTTCATTCTGGCCCTGTAGACTTTGTGTGAATGTTCGATTGTCTTGCAGATCCATGCATCCCTCATAAGTTGACTTCTCTGTGCTTATCCAAAGTTAACAAGAATCGACAAGAAACCAGAGTATCATCTTTTGTAGGGCTCAGACTTCTCTGCCATTTTTTTCTCTCCATCTCATTTGCAATTTCTAAGCCTTTGGTGACTGGGTTGTTTCTTAAGTGAAAGGGCATGCATTTGTGTGCATAATGTGGGTCATCCTCTTTTTGGCTGCTGTCTTCAATGATCATTTAAAGACAAGAATAATATCTAGATTTGCACATGGATAAGAGGTGACAAGTGAATGTATCAGGTATGAAGTACCATTTATATGGAAAGTCCAACCTTTACTTCTTGAACTTCCTGTCACTTGTTCAGAATCTTTGTCTGGCACATACATTTGTCTGTCTTCTTGTATTATCTCTTCTACAACATACACAGAGTAAAAAAAAATCTAAGCTAGGATCACTGTCTAAATAACCAATTATCAGGAAAACAATTTGGGATACAAAAGGATAACTAGTTACTCAGGGATGGTTGAAGCATATGAACCTCTCCTGGGCACTATAATATACTGGAATCAAAGCCATTTGGCCCTATACAAACAGAATGCACCTCACCTACCTCTTGGCCTCACTTATCTCTTTTACCTTGGCTTTTTTGTTGACATATATGGCTGCCCAGAACAAGGGGCAAGATTCCCAGCTTCTCTTACAGAGTATGTATCATATGACCACATTCTGACCAAAGCCATTTGAGAAGAAACAGTTCTGGAATGTTCTACAAACAAGGTACGTGTCCTCCATGTAGGAGTGGGATGGATCCATTTGTATGCTGACAGACCACACAGTCCTGAGAAACTATGTAAGGACAGTTCTGCTAAGCACTCCATGTTACTACACACCTCCAAAGCAGCCTAAACGTTGAGACAGAAACAAACTTTTATCTTACTTAAGTTATTGTTAATTTGGTTTTTCTTAAGGGCATCTAATCTCATATCCTAACTAATGTCGGCCTACGTCAGAGGCTAAGCTCCAATTTTGTTTAAACAAAAGCCTGTGATTACATGCATCCTGTGTGGGGCTACTCCTGGGGTCCCTCTTTACTTCCATGTCTTTAATGTGACACTGTCAACCTGGCCCTTTCATCTTCCAACCAGTTCCAGAAGGGCTGAATTTTCTTATCACGAATCTTTGGTATATAAGGTTACAAAAAGCCACTTAAAAAATAAATAGTGACCTTTGTACTGTAATTCCTTTGGTTTAAAGCTATTAAGAATTCATTTATGATTAGAACATATCCACTGACCGGGGGAGAGCCACTAATGAATAGGAAGTCAGGTTCACAGGCGATGAAGATTGTATTTGGGTGAATAACCACAGCCGTAAGATTGAAATTTTATTTGTAATTATGTTTAACTTTTTCAAGAGTAAAGTCATTCAAATCCCTGCCCCTTCTCTGTAGTCCCTCCTGGCAACCCTAACTTGCAAACAGTAAAGTGGCTAGAACACTGATCATTCCTGCCCTACACTCCTCTGCCCAGATCTCAGAGTCTGGGAAGAGAGTGTGAAGATGTGGTATGCAAAATCAAGGAGCCACGGCCAGGAGCTTATGAGTGATTGTAGCAACTTGGACTAGAAAGGAACACTTTCTCTTCTCTTCCTGCTAGAGCCAAGAAGAGAAGCAATGTAGCTCTTGGACCCAAGCCAGGAACGCTTAGTCCTAACCACAACTTGGCCACACTCACTTTGAAAGTGGTGGGTTATGTCTTTGACAAGTTGGGTTGAATAAGTGGCTCTCCATGTGCCCTGGAATTATGCTCTCTTCCTGCCCATTCTGTGCTAGGGATAAAAGAATACCAATGGCCATTTCATCCTTGACTTGAACATTACCCCAAATCTCAGAAGCAGCCAAGGAAGGGACCCCTTCATTGCAGTGTGGAGGCAAAGCACAATAGAAGCTGCTCCAATAAACAGGCGGTTTCTAGAAGTGACAGACAGAACAGACTTAAAATTGTCAAGTTGTTCTGAAAACAAAGCAGGAAAGAGAGAGAAGGAAAAAAAAACCCTAAGACCACCCAAGGCAATTTGAGAAAACATTCACAAGGACAAATAAGAGCATGATCATATTTCAGAAATTATAACATTATATAGTGAGATGAATACAGAGCTCAGGAGCAGAGAAGCACCTGGGGCTCTGTTCCCCACAAATATGAGGACACAGTGATTGACAGAAATTCTTTTTATAGAATGAGGAGGAAGCTGATAAAAAAAAATAGTCGATTTAGTTATCTAATCTATGTAAAAATGAAACTGAATACCTGCTTTACATCACACATGGAAATAAAACCCCAAATAATCATGATACTTAATGTAAAAAGCAAAGTTTCAAAGCTGTTAGAAGAAAGCACGAGATTGTCATGTGAACATCATGAATACACGAGGAAGACCGGTTTACATCAGATGTTACGAAAGGTGCACAAAATCAAATCCTGGAAAGAGAAAGGGAACATTAGAGGATATTTTAACTTAAAATGTCTAAGAAGAAAATTGAAAAGGGAAAAGAAAGAAGTTAAAAAGTGATTTTCAAGAGGCATAATCAGAACATAGATAATTTCCATAAATCAATGAAAAGCTACACCCTGGTGGTAGACACGTGGGCAGTAAAGAAACTTGATCAAGTTTTGTTGAATATAGGTTTTTGTAGTAGGATCTGATGATTTTTTTTAATTTCCTCAGTTTCTGTTGTTATGTCTCCCTTTTCATTTCTGATTTTGTTAATTTGGATACTGTCTCTGAACCTCTAGTTAGTTTTGCTAGGGATTTATCTATCTTGTTAATTCTCTCAAAGAACCAGATTTTGGTTTTGTTGATTCTTTGTATAGTTCTCTTTGTTTCTATTTGGTGGATTTCTGCCCTGGGCCTGACTATTTCCTGAGGTCTACTCCTCTTGGGTGTGTTTGCTCATTTTTGTCCTAGAGTTTTCAGGTGTGCTGTTAAGTTGCTAGTGTAGGATCTCTCCAATTTCTTTACCAGGGAATTTAGTGATTGAATTTTCCTCTTAGCACTGCTTTCATTGTGTCTCATAAGTTTGGGTATGCTGTGTCCTCATTTTCATTGAATTCCAGGAAGCCTTTAATTTCTTTCTTTATTTCTTCCCTGACCAAATTATCATATCTCAGACACTGAACCAGCAACCAGGCAGCATATGCCAGCTGATATGAGGCACCAAACACATATACATCAGAGGACTCATACACATCTGGACTCATTCTGAGAAGATGCACCCGACTCTTGAGAGCCTTGGGGCCCCAGGGAGTGGGGAGGTCTGGTAGGGTAGGGGTGGGGGCATCCTCTTCGAGACAGGAGGGAGGAGGTGTGGGATGTGGAACACTCAAAGGGTAGACCAAGAGGAGAATAAAGTCTGGACTGTAAAAATAGATTAAAGAATAAAAAAGAAAGAAAGAAAAGAAAAGAAAAGAAAGAGAGGGTTGATGAAGGCTCAGCAGAAGACACCTGTGTGTGTCTGAAGCATTAGAAAAGACACTCAACTTCACCTAGAAAATGAGGATTAGGACGAAAATATTTTCATTCTCGTTGATATGGGTAACTGTGAAGTCTGAAGATTCCAGACACTATAGAAATGTGAAAAGGGCAAATTCTGAAGACTTTTAGAGGAATTTCCTGCTGCCTAGAAATGCGGACATGGATGTGAAAGTCCCCTGTGATCTTTAAAGATGACTATTCTTGAGAAGGGCTCGAGAAAGCATGAATTCAGAGCTCCTCCATGGTCTCAGAGCAATGCAAATATCTATCAGTAGGATGGAGAAGCTACTATATTTATGTGAAGGATAATGCAAAACACTTGAGCTGAACGAACCACAGCTCCATGTACCAATAGGAATAAATGCCAGAAAAATAATAGTAAGCGGAAAATATAAGGTACTGAGCTCTGTTGTAAATAAAATATATTCAAAATAATATAATATGTTGTTTGGGGAAATACTGATACCAGTATAGACAGGAAGTCTATACTAACTTCAGACAATAGAGGTAGAATTGAGTATGTGAAGACTTAAAGATGTCTCCAAATCTAAAAACCCTTATTTTGTAAAAAGAAGCAGGCAAAGAAAACACGATCATTTCATTATTCTTCCTTGTGGCCAGCAGATAGTGACAAGTTATGCGTATACACGTATCTGCATTTATATAATGTACTCCATGGGCAGACTGTAGTCCACAGTTCTGGGTTGGGTCAGTGCTCATTATTTTATGGCTGTATCTCCCAGGCAAATTATTTCACCCTTATAATCTAAGTTCCCTCTTCTTCAATAATTTATATTTTTAGGGGTCATTCTAAAGATTAAATTAAAATATATATGACATGAAATATTTTTTAGTATATTATTAGCACAATACCTGGCACAGAGAAGACATCAATAAAATGCTATTATTTTTATCCTTTCAATAAATATCTACTTATGTGTTGCCAAGCTTGTAAAAATAAATTACTTGGAATCAAATTATAATGTTTCATCAATAACTTTAGCATCGTGTGCAATAGAATTGAGTGGTGCTCTTTTGACAGTTTATAGGTACAATTCCCAAGTGGCCTGAAGCACTTCTCATCTGAAAATTTCTTTTATAAATATTATAACCGAGTGACAGTCAATTTAACTCTTTTTAATGGGGAAGCCTTTTTTATATTGCTCACCATAGTAGCTATTAGTTACATGTGGGCCCCTGAATATGGGAAATAACATGGAGACGATGAATTTTCATCTGATGTCATTTTAATTCACTTCAATATAAATATCTGCTGGTAGACAATGACTACCATATTGAAAAATGTGGTCTTGAAGTAATGAAATAGCCTATAATCTTAACACTGGGATGGTGGAAGCAGGAGGCTCAGAAGTTTAAGGGCAGCCTAGGAGACTAAGAGACATAGTAAGACCTTGGATAATGGGAAACCAAAGCACAAAATTTTTTCAAAAGAAGAAAAGAAAGCAGGATTTAATTTGTAGCTGATTAAAACTTAATAAATAATATATCATACAAAATTAGTGGGATGAGGCAAAGACAGTGCTTAGGAGAAAATGACATCACTAAACATGGTGGAAGGACAAAAATCAGCTCTTACCTTGAAAGAAAAATAGAAAAAATAAAACTCAAGCTAAGAAGGAATGTAATAATATAGCCAGAAATAGGTTCAGATTGATCAAAAACAGAAGGGATAAACATTGCCAACATTAGATATGGGAGAAGAAGCCTAATATGAATTACAGTTCCTCTAGCTACTAAATGCATTAGAACGAAATCTTATGAAACTAACAGCCAATTAACAGTCTAGGTGAAATGGAAATTCTGTAATTTACAGAGAACAATGCACAGACTGAACGAGTATACTGTCAAAGAAAATGAATTTATAGTTAAAATCCATCCCACAAAGAAAAGTTCATAACTAATTGGTTTTTCTAGTAAATTCTACTAAATATTTAATGGAAAATGGGAGTGAGTTCTGTATCAAATTTCTCTAAACAATTAAAGAAACTGTAATATGTCCCTTTCTTGCCTCCAGCCTCTCCTTCTGTTTATCCTTTGTACCTTATTTTCTTCCTTTATTTCTTTTAAAAGTCTAGAAGAAACAAAACAACACATGATTTTCATGTTTGGAGAAAAGGCTCAATTGTGCAGTTGCCACCACTGGATGATTGTGAATATGAAAATAAAGTTTCTATAAAGAATTTTATTAAAAAATGAAGAAAGAGAAGGAGGAGGAGGGAGAGGAGATAATGAATATAATAAATAATGAAGGAGAAGAAGAAGAAGAAGAAGAAGAAGAAGAAGAAGAAGAAGAAGAAGAAGAAGAAGAAGAAGAAGAAGAAGAAGAAGAGGAGGAGGAGGAGGAGGAGGAGGAGGAGGAGGAGGAGGAGGAGGAGGAGGAGGAGGAGGAGGAGGAGGAAGAGGAGGAGGAGGAGAGGAGGAGGAGGAGAGGAGGAGGAGGAGAGGAGGAGGAGGAAGAAGAAGAAGAAGGAGAAGGAGAAGGAGAAGGAGAAGGAGAAGGAGAAGGAGAAGGAGAAGGAGAAGGAGAAGGAGAAGGAGAAGGAGAAGGAGAAGGAGAAAAAATCACTGTCTTTTGAGACAAGTACATATTAGGCAGCTCTTATATTAGGAACCATGTGTTGATTGATGGAGAAAAGGTAGTTTGTGTTCTCAAATTTATGATCTGTGAAAGAAAAATAGACACATGCCCTTGAAACCTTGAACTGACAGCAGTCAGCAGTGACTGAGCTAACGTGAGTGCAGCCTATGGGAAACGTCCCTGAGATTATACTGGGCAACTATTATGAAGGAGCCTGATGTGGCAGGCTGTAATCAAAACTCAAGAGAGGAATCCTCTGAAGAAATGAGCAAGAGAAAGGAGACATTCCTGACACACAGTTCAGTCTAAACAGTGATTTTCTCTGCTGGGAAGTGCCTGGTGAGAAAGATGCATCTCATGGGAAACTACTTAAGATGACCTCTCTTTATCATCATTCCCCACTTCTTAAAACACACACAGAAACACACACACACACACACACAAAGAGAGAGAGAGAGAGAGAGAGAGAGAGAGAGAGAGAGACAGACAGACAGACAGACAGACAGAGAGACAGAGAGACAGAGAGACAGAGAGAGCTATGAGTTACATGTAGTTCAACAGCTTGCCCCACCTGCCTGTTACTCCAGCTGCTTCTATCCTTTCTGATAAGTTTTATGAAAGTATCTTTTTCTCTATGGAGACCTCTCCTAACTTGTATCTCCCTTTTGGATATATAAGATGCCTCCTTTGTGATTTTAAAAGTTCCCAGGCATATGTCTACCACTGATTTTATTATATATTCATAATAAAATTCATTGTCCCTAATTGATTAAGAGCTCTTGAAAGAAGGAACTGGATCTTTGTTTCCCTAGATCTTATTATATTTGACTAAATGGTTCTGTCATACAGTAACGGAGATTCTCCACAAACTTCTTTGCATAGATGTGACCTGACCTTTGATGCATTTAAGCAGCATAATCTGTTAATGATATTCAATATGGACAAGTAAGCCTCAAACTACCCACCATCTTTTAGAGTCAATAAGATATAGATATTAACAATGTTTTGAAAACATTGTTTTCTATTGATAATTTTGTATGTGTGTGTGTGATCATGATAGTGTGGGGAGGTGCACACTCACATGGGTACACTTGTGTAGTGGTCAGAATTACCTTAACATGTTGCATTCAGGTACAATTTCTCTCTCTCTCTCTCTCTCTCTCTCTCTCTCTCTCTCTCTCTCTCTCTCTCTCTCTCTCTCCTGCCTTCTGCTTCAGGTTCTCCAATCAAACCTGGAGATCTCCTAATAAACTAGGCTAGACTAATGACCAGTGTGGACCAATAGTCTGCCTTTCTCTGCCTCTGCACAGCTGGGATTACAACTGCATGCCATCATACCTGACATTTTAATGTGGGTATTGTGGATCAGAGTCAGGTTCTCATGCTTGAAGGCCAAAATTTACCAACTGAGCCATCTCCCCAGCCATATCTCAAACTCTAAGTAGTGTAAGTTTTTCATAGATCAGTTGTTCTCTGCCTTTCTAATGCTATGACCCTTTAATATAGTTCCTTGTGTTGTAATGATCCCCAGCCTTAAAATTATTTAGTTGCTACTTCATAACTATAATTTTGCTACTGTTGTAAATTATAAGGTAAATATCCAATATGAAGGATATCTCATATGTAACCCCATGGGGTTATGACCCACAGGATAAAAATCACTGTCTTAGATAAATCAACCTGGCCATGGTTTGCTTTCATGCTCCCAACAAGTCTTGTCCAAATGCCAATTTTACAACCAAGCCCATATTCTCATTTGCAAATTCGTTGTGTTTTGCCCTCTGTACAATACATGAGCACCTCACATAGTAATTGTATTTTCTTATTATTCATTTGTGTGCTTGTATACACACACACACACACACACACACACCAGGACCACAGAATGCAGACTTTCTTCTGTAATGAAATCTGCTATGTAGGGTATGATAGGGCAGGTACTGTTTGAATTGTTATAATTAGAAGAGAACAAGATAGCTTATGCTTCTTGATCTCAAAATAAGATTTCAAAGTAAGATAATAAGCAATGAAGCCAAAAATGTGTTGAGAAATAATCATCTAAATATTAAAACGACTTTACACATCAAGATTTAAGAAAACAGAGATAGAAAGATGGCTCTGCTGCTAAAAGCTCTTGCTCTCAAACATAAAGTTTGGATTCAGATCCCAGCACTTATATGAAGGCTGGGTGTGTAACATCCTACAGGACTGTAACAAGATTGGTGAAGAAAGGGAATTTCTGGAATTTGATGACTGTCAGCCCTAGCTGAAAACCTAAACTCCAGGTTTAGCAAGACACTCTGCCTCTAAGGAACAAGATAGGGTGAGATAGGGAAGGTTCCAGATGCCTTCCTCTGGTCCCTCTGTGCATTAGCACATGCTGCCACACACAGATATGTGTATAGCCTCTTATTTAATACAGAGAGAGAGAGAGAGAGAGAGAGAGAGAGAGAGAGAGAGAGAGAGAGAGAGAGACAGAGACAGAGACAGAGACAGAGAGACAGAGACAAAGACAGAGAGAGAGACACAAAGAGAGACAGAGAGAGAGAGCAGAGAGACAGAGAGAGACAGAGATACACACACAAACAAAGGACGCCACTGGACTCAGCTTTCAATGTGTGTCTCACTGTGTAACTAACAGGTATATTTCCTCACAATAACCAGGCCAGGTGCTTATCAGCTAGAGAAGAGGCATGTGCCACGGAACAAAGTTCACTCAGTTATTTGCAGTTCTTTAGAACTGTCACTGTCAATGGCTGAGTTAGGAGGTGCCCAGTCTCCTCTTTCCAGTCTTTGACTTGAAGATCAAGAAGTATTTTTAGATAAATGCCTCAAAAAGTTAAGAGCAAAGAACTCTAAAACAGATTCTAAAATAGATCCTCTTGGCTCATCTTGGTGAGAAATACATAAGAAGAAACAGTGATATCAAAGACAGTGCTCAACACAGCCTGGTCGTCAGAAGGATGGCCACTGTTTTAATTTCTAGACCTATTTTTTTCATTGTTGTTTGAGGTGGTAGGAGAAAGAGGCAGAATGTTTTGGCAGTCCTTGAAGGATGACTTCAAAGCACTTAACTTGAGAACCATATCAGAGAGATAATGAGAAGAGAACGACCCCTCCACATCAGAGCTGTGCCTCGAATGGAAATGAAATGCTAAGATTCAGTGAGAGTAGCAAAATCTAGGTCAGTCCAAGTTTCAAAGGAAGTCTACTGAACAGAAAAGGTGACCATAATTAGATACTGACAAGATGGAGGGCATATATCTTCTTTGCCCACCTACATAGATCATGTATACTGAACCAACACAATACTCAGTGCACACAGCCAGAATCACATGGAACTTGAACAGATACTAATGGACAAATTAATTGTTTTATAATATAAGGTATTTGGAACCTTAGTATAATTCCTTGGTAGACCATGCAAATGGAAACTAACTGTTCTGATTTATAGGAGTGATCCGTGGGAAAACTTTGAAGTAACTTCCTTAAAGAGTTTAGATTATGATACTATAACTCACATTCATTTTCATTGTAAGGTTCACCAGAAGTTTCTCCACATGTGGACTATAGTTGGTATTTACAAAATGGATGTTAGAAATCCTGTTTAATAAAGAAAGAAAGCTGAGAGGTTGGAGAGATGGCTCAGTCTATAAAGTGCTTGCCAGACATGCGTGAACAACTGAGTTAGGATACCAGTACCCATGTCAAAACTAGCAAGGATTCCAGAGCTGGAGAGGCTGACATAGGAAGATCTGGAGCTTGCTGGCATTCAGTCAAAGAAATCAGCAGGCTCCAAAGTCAGTGTGAGACCCCATGTCTCACAAAGGTGGAGAGAAATCAAGGGAGATGTCAGTTCCAGCCTCTACAAAGCATGCGTGCACATGACCTTGCACACACATGTGCATTCACGCATGTAGAGAAATAAGACAAACTAGTGTAAGGAAGTTTTGCCATGTCTTTGGTTGCTAAACGGCACTGAATCTCTGAAATAAGCAACATGGTATAGGCGACAAACTGATCTCATTTCAGAATTTTGGAAAATTGGCTCAATTCTACACAAAGAGCTTCCCTGTGTCCGATCTGGGAACATCTTGTCAGAGTTGCACCCAGGGGCAAGTACTAGCGTGTTCCTCCCAAACAGGTGCAGTCAAATGAAAGGCAGCCTTTGCTGCCACTTAATGGGTAGCTCCTTGTCTCCACAGTTACCCTGGCTTGAATGTTTAATTCCATCTCATAAAATACTGCCATAAATCAGAACAAGCTCCATTTTGAGTTGTGTTTTCCAAACCATCTCTAAGGTAATTAAGGGGAAACTACACAGGTCTCTAAATCCCAGTTCCCTCAAGATACTGGGGTGGGAGGTGTGCAACAAAAACTCTAGAACTCACTTTCCTTTCCTTTTCCCTCCTGCCCCTCATTCATTTTGGCTATGACAAACTCTCATCCCCAAGCCTTCATTCATGAAATTATTTATGACCCATTTGTGAACCTTTAGCCACTGAGAAATATAAGCGGTGTGACAAACTTGAGTTATATGGGAGTGTACAAAGTCTTACTTTAATGGAATCCATCCGGCCCCAAGTTCACAGATTAATAACCCAAACCTGACTCTAATATGATATCCAGACCAGAGCCAATATTCCAGAATCTCATGGCTGTATCCTGAGATTTTGCAACTCAACCTAACTTGCCGATTACCAACATTCTCAAAACTAAAATAAATACATAAATAACAAGCCCAGAAGATTTTTCCCTCAGCTCCCGGGAGCACTTTCACAGAATATACAAAGCAAACCAATTTGAATGTTTCCCAAGCACGCAGGTGTTAAATACTCACGCTTGGCAGGAATAATTATTTGCTGTATTTCCCTGGTTCTTCTATTTTGCTGGATTTAATTTGTTTTCAATACTTAGAGGGAGCAAAAATATAAAAATACACCCAAACAGCAGAAAAACCGTGACAGCCTATGAGAGATTTACCACAGTGCTTGTTATGAATATTGCTTAGGCAGCATAAAATTGAAAAATAGCAAGGTGGTATCTGTCCTGGTTATTTCCTTCCTAGTCTGCAGCACATAGAAAGGCAGGAACTGGAAACAATGAAGGGCGACATGCTAGTGCCATGAATCACACATGAGCACAGATCACAATATTCTGCTGAAAGGAATATCTAGTGACATCTTTGTCCTTGCTCACCAAGAGGTTCTGTCATAATGACAAAGGCTGCTGGAGAAAGGTTTGGGGTTGTCCTGGGGTCCTCCAGAGTCAGAAAAGCTAAGGGAGGTATGACATCCAGGGTTGGGGTAGACACATATGTTTCAGGCAACAATTCTCAAGACTACCTCCATATTAGCATGAATTTTGGTTTTTGAAAGCTATTCATGCCAAGACCCAACTCAAAATAGAACAAAAAAGCAACTGTATCTGAATTTCTGCTCTTGGGCGGCCCTGCTTATTGTAAGAGAGTCCTACCAGGGTTCTGGCTAGCCTGAGAATTGCTATTTGCAGGTTTGTTTCCAGTGCTTAAACTATGATTGGTGACTGGGTACCTATGGAACCTATTAGGTGAGAATTTCAAGCATGAAGCTGGGTTGCTTGATTTATGATAAAGCATACTCTGTAGAGCTTGTATTATGTACTTCACACAGAACTGATGTTTAAATATCAAAAGTAAAATTCAGATATATCACATTGAAATATAGATTTATGGCCCCTCCTAGAAGACAGTTCTGGATATGCTGGCTAGACCTTGGTGATGTGTCTTCTTTTGGTCCAGTCCTATCACTCTCTTTTGCAGAGCATAAAGGGTCTCTTCTCTCATCTCCATTATTCTCGTGCCTCTTTGAACATAAGCATGAACGTAGTTCTAAAACCAACTTTAATAAGTAACGAAAAAGAAAGCTTAGAAAGTAGGCACTGTTCCTTGCTTCCATTATTGTTTAAGCTCCGCCATACTTTCTCAAATCCTCATTTACCTAAGCCAAAGTTCCAGTGAAATTTGTTTTCGCAGATTGCCTTGTTAATATTTAATGATGTTTCTCTTTGAATTTTAAAGTAGTAATTAAATTGAACTGTTCAGAAAGACCATATTAATTCCAATTTTAAAAATATAGATGAGAGTTCATCTTGCTCAAGACAAGAGCACGGTAAAAAGCGAACATTAATTCTGTAGGGCGAGCCTCGATATCTTCTATTAAATATTTATTTCAATAATTACAAATATATTCAGACAAGAGCTACCAGAGAAAATAAAATAAGTTATAAGAAGAGTACTGCTATTCTCTAAGTTTCTTGGCACCTTTGGCTACTGCCTCTCAACTTCTGCGATATTTCAAGCTTGTTGATGACCTTATGATAGACCATGGCTTTGGTCTAGAATGAACCTCGGCCTTCTTTATCTTCTGAGCCTACAACTGCACATAGATAAGGGCTTGGCATATAATTTGTACTTGCTGAATATTAATAGATGTCAAAGAAGACTTCCAAAGTGGAATCCAGAAACAAACAGATACCCAGAAGAAAAATAAATCAAAAAGCAACAAACTCTATGACTGATATGTGCAAACTATATGATTCTATGTAAGTATAACATATGCATAAAATTTGCTGGAAATATAACAAAAGCAAACATAGAGGCCTAAATATGTCAGTCTGATATTAATATAAGCCAGTCATTCTGCCTACTACTGTTCAACTGTAGCTTCCATAATAAAAGGAAAATTAAAACCTATGAGCTTCTATTCCCAGGACCTCCCAAAGGAAAGATGCAGGGAGGAATGATGTCACTGAGTTAGTGCAACCTTGGGTTTCACTGGCATCAGAGGAGATTTTAGTCTAAACTTTTCCCAATGTATGCAGGCTTCAACCAGCAAGTGGCAGAGCTGAGTTTCTCCAATTACCTGGGTTCTTCACAGACACACACACACACAGACACTGACACACACACACACACACAGACACACACACACAGACACACACACACACACACACACACACACACACACACACACACCCCTGCAGATTTAATTTCAGTGCATCTAATGTCCTATTGTTTTCTCCTGGCCTTCATCCACAACAGACATGTGGAGACAGAACTTCAGTACAAGGGGCCTGGACATCTATAACATCACAGACTAGGTGGCTTGTGGTTTTTCAACCACTCCAAACTGTGAAGACAATAAAGGCATTCCTTTTAAAACTTTCTGTTTAATCCCAGGGTGCCACAATGCACTGTGTTGCCCCCACTGTCATCATCTTCCCGTTCACTCATTCTTTAGCCTCCTTTGCCCACGTTTCCTGCAAGCAGCGAATCGGTATGTCAGGCCCTCTATGGACAAATGTTCATTTGCAGCATTGAAAGAAAGAACTGAAAGTCAACCTCTGTTACAGATTTTGTGCTGGACCCTAGGATACAGTCAAAGTCAGAAAGAGCTGCCCTATGGACCAAAACAAACTGTCCTCTGAAAGTGGAGAAACATAATAAAAGACAGAGTTTTCTCCAAGAGAAACCTGACACAGTATTGTAGTCCATCCCCCCCCCCCCCCCCAAAAGCATCCAAGCTGACACCTGGAAGGAAAGAATGGTGGTTAGGTTTCCATGACAACTCGACTGGTTTCTGGGTACCCAAATATGCATTCAAACAATATTTAGGCATGTGTATAGTGTGGTTGGGGGTGGAACTCACAATTGAATCATTGGACTGAATAAATTATAAACCCTCCTTAATATGGGTATACTTCATTCAAACAGCCTGAGTAGAAAAAAGGGTCTGTCTGTCTGTCTATCTGTCTGTTTTGTGAGTCAGAGATAGAGGGGAGCAATTCTGCTTGAGCTAGAACACCGATCTCTTGCTTTGAAACTCAGGTAGAAACATCAGCTCTTCTCAGGGCTTTCCTAGCTTTCAGACTAAAATGTATAGCAATGACAGAGTTTGCTGTCACATATGCACTATACTATGGACTCTCCTAGATCTTTCATACAGTGGCTCCCTGGGCTCCTCAGCCTCCATGATTACACGTGCCAACTCTTTGCAAAAAATAGATCCTTTACAATCTATGTCATACATATGTATTTACACATAGAGATACATATACACATTCATCTATACACATATATACATGCATGTACATGTAGTAAATATTCATATACATGTAATAAATATACATACATATATATTATGTATCTCCTCAACAGGTTTGTGGTTCTTTTTTTCTGAAAATTCCTAACATATTACATGAAGGGTCAGAGTCAAGGAACTGGAAGAAATTCAGATGCACAGCACTAGAAAGTTAGTGAATGATCCTGTAGACCAAAGCAGAGCAGAATGGATAGAATTATATGCAAGTTGCCTCAAAGTTCTATGGTTCACATCTTGCATATATTTTTTCTTTCCAAGAAAAGAAAAACACAAAACCTAAAATGTAAAATATCATCAAAATGATATGCTAAATGTCAGAAACAGATCACAATGAGGAATTGTCTAGAGTTTTATTAATTTAATTAATTATTCATTTGGGTCAGCAGGAGATTTACTGACATTATCTTTGAACACTTGTTCAACAAATCTTTATCAAATGTATATTGTGAGCCAAGCAGTTTCTTAGGTTCTTATGGGAGATATCAGGGGACAAAAATCTCTGTTTCTAAGGCTTGTGGTTGGGAGAGAAATCTAGAAAATAACCAAATAAACAGTACTGTGTTTGATATGCCAGGTGGAGAGAACTTCTGCAGAGAAAAACAAGGCAACAGATAAAGTTTGGGAATGAGTATTGCTAAACATTTCTTAAACAGTATCAGGACATCATTACTGGTGGGAAAAGAGCTATAGAGGGACAGAAGGAAGTAAGAAATCCTTTGAGGCCTAACAAGCACAGTCTCCTTGCAATATATATATATATATTGGGTGTTTTCAAACAATAATGAGGCTAAGAAAAGCTAAAGAAGCCGGGCAGTGGTGGCGCACGCCTTTAATCCCAGCACTTGGGAGGCAGAGGCAGGTGGATTTCTGAGTTCAAGGCCAGCCTGGTCTACAGAGTAAGTTCCAGTACAGCCAGAGACACACAGAGAAACCCTGTCTTGAAAAACAAAATAAAATAAAATAAACAAACAAAAACCCTAAAGAAAAGTTAAAGAGACTAGGCCTAAGGTAACTAAGCTCCAATATTTATGGCTTTGTAGGCTAGAAAAAAGATTTGCACCTTACTCCAAAATACACGGACACTCCTACAGAGCATCAAACGCAGCGATACTATTTTTGATGTATTGTGGCTGATAGGACCATGTTGCTGATGTGAAGGATAAATGGTATAGGAACATAAAGTCCTTTTAAGCTGGGAGACCTGTTGTAGTTGTCTACATGAGACATAATGCTAGCAGAGACACTGATGGGGTTGAAGAAAGTGCTAAGATGTATATGTGTCTATTTTTGAGGTAGTAGTAAGATATATATTCTATGATATGTATCACTTTAATCATTCATACATCTACAACAGAGTAGCATTCAATATAATGAGTGTTGTGTAACCATGACAACCATTCACTCCCACTTTTTTTCATCACCCTTGTTATGGTTAGAATGTGAGATTTCCCCTACAGGGTCATGCGTTTGAGCATTTGTTTCCAAGCTGGTAGTGCTGTTCAGGAAGGATGCAGAACCTTTTGGAGGTGTAGCCTAGCTAGGGAAAGTAGGTTCCCAAGAGGAAGAGGCAGGTCTTGAGGTTTAGAGTTGGTCTTGCATTCAACCTTCTGTTTTTTATTAATCTTTGGGAAAATGTAATAACACACACACACACAATCTGCTGCTACATGGACTATATTTCCTTAAGCTGTCATGGACTATATTTCCTTAAGCTGTCATCCATAATAAATCTTTTCTTCCCCGTATTGCTTTAAGTAGGTATTTTATCATAGCAACAAGAAAAGCAACCATCATAATTGCTAATACACACTCTAGATCTAATAAAAGGCAATTCTCTCTCTCCCCCTTGCTCCTTCCTGGTCATCACCATTTGCTTTCTGTCTCAATGAATTTGTATACTCTAGATACTTCTTACAAGTGAAACCTCTCTTGTTCTCCTGTATCTGGTTTATTTCACTAAGCAAAATGTTTTCAAGACCCATCCATGAAGCAGCATGCATAAAAGTTTAATTTCTTTTCATGGCTGAATTATATTCCACTGGGAATAAATGCCATATTTGCTTATCCAGTTATTTGTTGACGGGCACTTGAGCTTTGTTGAGAACACTGCTGTGAACACTGGTACACAAACATCTGATCCTGTCTTTACTTTCAGATCGTTCAGATTTATACCTGTGTCAAATTGATGAGCCTCATCCCAGGTCTGTGCTTAACTTTTGAGAAAAGAGTAAATTGTTTTCTATAGTAGCCCTATCATTTTACACCCACCCCTGTCTGCAGTAAATGAGACATCCTCTTTCTCTTCTTTTAATGTGGGTTCAACAGGAATTGTTGAAGAGTTGAACTGAGATTTTAGAGACACAGCTTTGGGATAGCAAAAAGCTATGCTACACCAAGGTTTTCAGATTGGGCTATTTGGAAGAATGAGGTGATGTAGCTAGACTATGGTGGGAACCAGCATGTCAGAAGGTGAATGTTGTCTGTAAGAGAAATAACAATGCCTATTAAATAACTCATCGGAAATAATAAACATGTAAGCAGGAGAGTCTGAAACTGAATGGAGAAGTCTAGAACAGACAATATTTAGAGATAGTTTTTGAATCTTGAAGAGATGTCCAAAAAATAAGTAAGTATAAGAAAAAAATTAACTGATGCTCAGTCGTAAGAACAGTGGCTGCTCAACCCCCAACTGGGATTTGACTGCCAGTTCCCAAGTGGTAGTTCACAACCCTCTGTAACTCCAGTCCCAGGTTATAGAATCCAGTGCCCTCTTCTGATCTCTGTGGGCATTGCCCATATAAGATGCACAGTCATATATGAAGGTAAAACACTAATAGGCATAAAATAAATCATCTTTAAAGGAGAGGGCTCTGATTAGTTAATTCAACCAAGGATGCAGGTGAGTTTAATTAAAATAAATTATAAAAAGTAAAGTTATTTGTAAAGAATGTCCATGGTATGGGAAGGCAGCCACAAGAGACATTGGGTATATGAGAAAAATGGGAACAATGCTGGGACCCCCAGATTATAAATGTATCATCATCTTCCTTCATATTCCCATGATAGATACATGTCCATAGACATTCTCCAGTTTTGGTTGGAGTCCGCCTCACCTGGGTGTGACGCTGTGTTAGCTAAGTGCATCTACAATAACCCAATAAGGCTTTATTGTTGAAGTGGAACTGGAATTAGCACTTCAGCGCACAAATGCTGGGAGAGCACACATCAACCCATAGCAATCACTGAGTCTGTGATACAATCCACTCAGCTTCCCTCCCAGGGCACAAACTAGTCAGTAAACAGGTAAGGGGGGAGAGAAGTAGACTAGGACAAAGGAAATGGTTTTTTCCCAGTACAAACCTGAGGATAATTGTAGCTTTAGAGGTGTAGATGTGATGGGAAACTTTAAAGAAACAAAAGACGAGGCACCTGTGTATCACATGGAGAATCCAGAAAGAAATGTCCAGGGGGAGTAATGGCAGTGGTCCAAGGAGAGGGTGACCTTATAAAGGCTGCTCATAGGCTAAGAGAAGTGGTTTTCAAAGTCACCTATTTTAGGGACTCAATTGAGCAACAAAACTCCCTTTGAGAACTGCCCATCCAAGAGAGAAACCCTTGTCTAGACTCACTCATTTTGAAGCCCAGAGTGCCTCCTCGGATAGACTGCAGGAACCTGGTGGTGAGGTAAGGCAACTTACACTGCACCATGTTAAGCTCAGGAGCGCAGGAGCAGATTAGCTATTAATCTTTGCAGTGCAATTTGGCTAGCTGCCACAATACCTACCAAGTGAAAAACAAATGGCTTAGGATTAAGGATTGTCAACTAGTATATATAATCCCAAAGGGGTAATTCTGCACTGGGTCTACTTGAAAAATTTTAATGAATATAATCAAGTCATAAAGAACAAAGAGGCGTGTTCATGGAGAACTCTTGCTGACCTCAAAGGAAAGAGCGCCCAATCTTTCTGCCCTTTTAGAATCAGTAAAGGGAGGGGAGTATGTGGAGGAGAGCAGCCCACCCCAGTGGTGCTAATTAAAACCGAGTGACTAATACAGTTCACGGGTAGAAAAAAAAAAAAAATGCATCACATAGTTGGGTAACACCCAACTCAGTGCAAGTGGAGAAGTTTCTAGACATTGTTTCTGTGTTAGCTTAGGAAACCATGGAGAATTCAAGGGTAGACAGAGACTTTATTTTACCAGTGTGTTATGGGGCATTGGAGCACAAGGCTCAGGCAGCTTCAGGGTCACTAGTTCTGGGCAAAAAGCCAAATTCAGAGGAGGACAATCAACTGCTGCAAAGGGCTACAAACAGAATCAGCAGGCAGCCCAAGGGCAAATACAGACGTCATGGTGTTGGGTCAAAGAGAGTATAGAGACTAGAAGGCCACAGGGCACACACGCTATGTGATCTGGCTTGCAGGAGGTCAACAAGTGGGTGGATAGGCAGGCAGTACCAGCAGGAAGCCAACTCAGCAGCCCCAGGTGTAGAGGTCAAGCATAGAGCCCCAGGAAATTTCAGACCCCAGTGAGGGACTGGAATTCTGGAAGGCAACATCTATAGTAAATGGAAACATGTGCCCTTGTCAAGGAGGTGACCACTGAAAAGCAGTCTCCTGGCCTCTCTTTCCAGTCTCGACTGAGAGCAGTGTCAAACAGGGCTATAGGTAGCCTTTTCTGAGAGCCACTGATGGGAACCAACTGACAACCAGAAGAGATGAGATAGGAGATTCTCCTAGCCAAACTGTATCTGGAAAGCTGGGGCAGAAGTTGCTTGATGTCACCTCTAATTCCTGTCCAGACTATTGTTATTAATATGATGACACTTGTTAATTTATCAAGTGCTTACTATCTAGCTACATTAATCATCATATTTAATGTTCTAAACTGGGGTATTCATACTGTAAGCAAAGACACTTGAATCCAAGAAGGTGAGAAAGTCTCCCAAAATTACGTGATTGGTAAAAGGCAGAAACAGGATTTAATTCCACTTTGATTAATGTTTTGTTTTGTTTTGTTTTGTTTTGTTTTGTTTTGTGTTCCAAGGCCAGGGCTGGCTCCATGGGCTTGTGGCTTAGACAGTCCCAGGAGCTTTCCTAAATCAATGCTCTGCTTTTATGGTCTTGAAATGATTTAGAAAAGTTTACAATTAAAAGCCCCTCTTTTCAATTTGTACAAGGTCTCAGAGTTTATATACCTGGGGCTGCTCAGACCCCACTCTTTCCCATTCTCTTCTATCCTCATTATGGCTTACTCAGCCTACTTTTTTATAGAACCCATGATCATCTGCCCTCAATGGGCTAGCCACTCCCCCATCAATCACTAATTAAGAAAATAGCCACAGCCCAATCTTATGGAGGTATTTTCTCAATCAAGGTTTCCTCCTTTCAGATGATTATAGTTTGTACCAAGTTGACATAAATCTAGCCAGTATAGAATGCTAACCCCATCGGTTCCTACTTTAACTAAAATGTCTATTGTCTTAGAAAGAAATCTCTAGCAGGTGGACTCAGCAACAGGGCAGTCTGGCCATGCTGCAGGTTCTGGGTCATAGCATCCATACATCTCCTTGACAGCATGAGAAGACCAAAAACTCTGTCTGACTGAACCCACCATTCTTTCTCTTTGACTCACCTTCATTTGCCAAAACATCAAAGGGAGAAATCACATAGCATCCTAACAAGAAAAGAAATCCAGTCACTATGAACTCAACCTTAGAGATAACTGGAACGTTCCTTTCATAAGACCAGAAAACCAGCCAGACTTAAGCAAACACTAACCTAGACAGATGTATAGTTAAGGCATGAAACCATTGATATTACCAGTAAATTTCTAACTGTAGGCAGAGCACACTACCACTGTGTGTGCAGTGTTTTCCCTCCCTTTCTGTTACAGGCACATAATGGAGCAGAAAATCAAGGCAATTCTTGAGTTAATTTGTGACATAAACTCATTTGCCTGAGCTACCCAGATAGCGCAAGAAAAAGTGCATCTCTATTGAGACAGACTATCTCCTTGATGTTATTATAAACTCGTGTTTTTAATGTTCCTGTTTGCCTTTTTTTTCCTTAATCATTTTTTGTCGGAGTTTCTATTTTAGATTCACGTCAGATTATAGAAAACTGGAAGAGTTAGCTCAGCATTCTCATAGTCTCCCTGGCCATGGCTGTCACTGTCATTCCCATCTTAGCTTTCATGGTGCCAATTGTTATTGGATGAGGTTCTCTATAGATCCACTACTATTGAAAGTCATGCCTTTTTCTACTTTTTTTTTTGTGAACCTCCTTTTTCTATTCCAGGATCTCATTCACAGTACTACACAGGGTATCTTGTCTTCTTAAGTGTCTTTTGTCTACAACAGTTAATGGGACTTTTTTCTTTGTGGTGACCTTGGCAGTTTTGAGGACAACTGATCAGGCATATTTTGGAAACCCCTCAACTGAGATTTTTTTTTCCATCATTAAAATGGAATTATAAGTTTGGAGGAGGAAGGACAGAGCTATTCCACCACATCCAGCGAAGTACATCCCAGCTGAAGCTAACTCTAATGATCTGGCTGAAGCAGTGGTTCTCAACCTCTGGATTGTGACCCCTTTGGCAAACCTCAATCTCCAAAATCGTTTACATTATAACCTGTAACAGTAACAAAATTACAGTTATAAAGTAGCAACAAAAACAAATTTATGCTTAGGGGAGTCACCACAACATGAGGATCTGAGTTAAATGATTGTAGCATTAGGAAGGTTGAGAATCATGCCCTAATGGAAATGTCTTGTGTTTGTCCTTTACACAACCTGCTCTGGAAGTGGGTCCCCATACGCATCCCAGCATTAAAGACTGACAGTTGTTATTGCTGCCTTTCCCTTTAGTTCAGAGTATCTCCTTAAATTATCATGCTCAGGACATTTGTGGCTCTCTTCATTAATTTACTTAACAATTATTTGTATCATACATATCCACAAACTTTATATTTAGAGTTATAACCCAATATTTTTTCTATATTGTCATTGTTTCTAGTTTTGACCATTGGTCACTCACTTGGTTGGTTCTTCTTTTGCTTTGACATACTCCCATCCTGTGTTGGTTAGGTGTGTGTGTTTGTTAGCATTTTCTTAGCTTCTAGCACTAAGACTGCTCCAAGAGAAGCTTCTGTGTTTCTTGCTTCATACAAGGCCATTTTCTAAAAGAGGCCTGAATTCTTTGATTGGAGAAGGATGTTAGAGATGAACACCTTAATACTGTCTATGTTCATCAATACTTGGTCATACTTTCTGTGTGCCTTCTAGGGTAATTGCTCAAAGAGATATAGGCTTGTATATTGATTTCTCTGTGTATATATACATATATATGTATATACTTCTTCATAGCCATCTGTACCTATATTATTCATTTGCTTCTCCTTTATCTATATAAAGAAAGAGATGAAACTTTATAAGGCCTTCCATACTAAGTTTATGGTACCCTAAGATCACAGTTAAAGAAACTCTCTGTCTAGGTTTTGAAATGACAAACTCTGCATAGAGAGGCTTGTGAGACCCTTTCCATCATCCAGGACTGTTTAGAGGGTATCCTGTGCAGGTCCAGAGCAAGTCATCCTAGCTGCTATGAGTCCTTGACTATACTGACTCTATGATAGCAAGAGGATACATTTTGGATGCCCTCCTCTCTATCAACTCTTACATTTTCCCCCTTCATTTTCTCAGTGTTGTGTGAGTCTTAGAAGCAGTAATATAAATGAGTTGCTGGGGGTAGAGTCCACATCTGAGCCAAATATTGAGAGAAATTACAGATTGTTGGAAAAAGTGCACCGGGGTGTCACTTACATCAACTTGAGAATTGGGGATGATGGCATGTCTAAACTAATACATCAGATTTTCTCAAAGGGAAATAAGGATTCATTAAAGGTGACTTGAAATCATGTTTGTGACAAAGAACAGTACATAAAAAGCCATGAAAGTGAGACTGGGCTGGAGCCTGCAGACTGTTTTCCATTTTAATGAATAAAATTTCAGACAGGAAGTGTGTTATGGATAAAGAAAGAGACAGAAGTTGGGTCACAGGAAAGGGTTCATGAGTACATGAGGCTGAGGGGACAGGAAGTCTTTCCAGATGTGCACAGAGAAAGAGAGAGAGAGTTAATGCAAGATTAAGCACACAGAGGTCAAATAAGGCACACAATCTCTAGACTCCCAGGTCCTGAAACTCAGGCTCCATAAACCTTATAGCATTGAACTGTCTTCTTCACATTCACTGCTAGTTACTTCCTCCTGTGGGTGTTTGTGCCATGGGCTGATGGGAGTGAAGATACTTGTAGATTTATCTAGCACTTATGTAAGTCAAGTATTAACTCACTTAACCCTAAAGGCACTGTGATGAATGCATGAAAGCCTGAGACTAGGTTCACCTGGAGACAGTGGCTCCCCTTTTCCCAGCATTCATTAGTAGCCCGTAACTCAGCTGTAAGTGAGAGGGTCCCATGAACCTTGCCTTATCCATGACTGTTGAGAGGATATATACTGTGCAGGTCCAGAG
Source organism: Arvicanthis niloticus (assembly GCF_011762505.2). NCBI lineage: Eukaryota > Metazoa > Chordata > Mammalia > Rodentia > Muridae > Arvicanthis > Arvicanthis niloticus. Next base: position 107,434,181 of record NC_047660.1, read on the forward strand.
AAAGTAATCATAGCTGCTATGAGATCATGGCTATGTGGACTCTATTTTATCAAGAGGACAAGAGGACCCAATGCATGGAGTCACAGAGCTGTCATGATTGTGGAATCTATCTTTCTGATTCTTCATATTGTTCTCTGTAACCATCACTTGGAATAAAGAACCCATGGGCTTCACAGATCCTAAGTTATTCTTAATCTATTATCTCCTAAATAGAGAAGGACTCAGCAAGTTCCAGGCTTAACCTTTCATTGCTCAGGAGGAAAAATCTGTTTTGAAGGCCTTATAGCTGTATATAGATTCAAGAACAGTGGCTTTTGGAGAGCAATAATAATGCTAGGGTGAAAATCTGTTTTCCCTGATTTGTTCGCCTTAACCAAACGTCTCTATAAAATATTTGCACTAAACCATTTCCTTTCTTCATAATGAGGAGAAATGGGCAGATAAATCAGTTAGGAACCCGTAACCCAGTCCTCAGAGGTGATGTGTCAGCTTGGTTGCTCCCTCTTCATTCACTGAGATTGATGACAGGCCAGAGATCCAATCATTCATCATGTGTCCCTGCAGTGAGTCCTGGGGAAGCGTGAGCAGTTTCCAGCTTCACAAATATAGCTCTGCAACTTTGCACACCAGTGGGGCAAGCCAGAACACCGAGCTGAAGAGTGAAAACCTACAAACCTCAAGCATCTCACAAAGCATGTCCTCTTGGACTTTTGCTCCTTGCCAGGAAGCATGTGGTATCTTAAAGACCCAGACAGAAAGGCTAGCATTGCTCTCCTCTCCAGTGAGCTGAGTTATTTGGTGAATTCACAAGGATTAAGTCTGAGCTCAATTACTCTGAATAGCAATAAGCAGAAGGAAGACTATAAAGCCCTCTCAGAATGCAGACTATAAACGAAGGTGCAAGGAAAGTCCATTCACTAATAAAACCAGTTTTGGCTGGTTGAGCATGCACTTCCTTTGTGATTAATAAAAGCAGAAATATAATCCCATTGCCTACGATGTATAGAGCCCCCTGTTTAGAAACAAGGCTTATGGGTTTCAAACTCACTTCACATTTATTTAAACATGTTTAAAGCCCTACCACATTCCCCTCTAGAAGAGAATTTAAGATAGATATGGCCCCAATAATTCCTGTCTAGGCCACCATGACAAAGCAAGCTGGTTTACCTTGACAAGTTCATTCTTACCACCCTACGCGCTTGTGAGATCTGTGTGTATAGAGTTTTGTGTCCTGATCATACATAAATGTTAAATAATTTAAGTGGCCACTTATGTTAAATTCACATGTTCTTAACCTCAGCATATAACAAGAGGGCAGAGTTAAGGGCTGTGGAGCAGTGATGTTTCTCCCTAAATGAGCAATAGTGTGGCAGGAAAGAATAAACACAATATGTGCATCACCAGAGAGAGCTCACCACACTCAGGAAACCCAGCACAATCCTCAAACACTTCCTCCGCTCCAAAAGACAAAGGGGGTTTCTTGTTTTTGTTTGTAATTTTCATATCATCATAATTAATGCGATGGGCCACAAAGCAAGTTCAGGGTCAGGAATCCGGATGAGTACATTGACTGTCAGAGGAGTGGCCATAAGTTATGCTGCAGCTTCTAACCTGACTGCCCTTGATTTAATAAGGTCCCATACATGCTTCCTCCCATGCACTCAGCTTGCACTTGCCTGCTTTAGAGAGGAGGCAATTAGCGATAAAGGGAAGGTGGGAGTGTGGCCACATTCCAAACACATCTGGGGAAGGGGAAAGGTCTTCCACCTCAGGATGTAGCCAAGCAGAGGGATGACCACCAGAGTGAAGAATGAAAAATGACCTTGATTTATAGACTTGTGGTAAACTAATTTAGAGAGTTAAGGCTCTTCGTCTTGAAAAGCTGTGTTGTCTCATCTCCAAAGTTAAGGAGATTCAGAAAGAGATTTCTGGCATCCCCAGTGAACTAAATCAGAAGGTGTTTCATAATTCTGTATCCATCAACAGTGCGATTGAGAAACTTTTACTTCCATGAAGCACATAAAGCACCTAGCTCTGCCCTCTGTCCTGTCTGTCTTGCTTTGCAGAGGCATTCAGAACCAAGTGTTCAGATGGACCCCAGGACCTCAAATAACTGTGTTTGGACTTATCAGAGAAGAACTTGAGCCAAGCATAAAAGATTATGTGATTCTAATATTCTGTCTAACACATCACTGTCTCTGTCCTTTCTTTCATCTCAATACATTCTGATGAAGCAACTATTTAAGGAAGAACCAATTCTATCACTAGAATGGCACAGAGAGTACTTGGCTGTCTTTCAGCTATGCATTTGCTCATTACGTTCAGGGCCATATGGAATCTAATGAGAGTGCATGGTGGTGATTCATTTCCCAGGTGCCACAGACAGCAAGGTTGTGTTTTCCAAAACTCATATGCAGAAATCAAATCCCCAAGGTAGGTCTCTGGGAGGTGATTAGATCATGAAGATGGAGCCTTATGAAGGAATGTGTGACCTTCTAAAGGAGACACCTCTCCCCATGAAAGCTCACTTTTGCCTTCTGCAAGAGGAGGACACAATGACAGAGTTGTTCTCTGTGGGCCAGGAAGTGAACCTACACAAAAAATCAAACCTATCATGCTTCAGTGTTTGACTTCCCAGGTAAAGGATATGAAAAATAAGGTATGTTGTTGTTGGTAACCTGCATAGTCAGGATTGTTTGTCACTGCAGCCCAAACAGGCTAAGATGCTTCTGGAAGAAGGAAAGGAGCCATTGTTGTTTTCTATTGCATTTATTCTCAAGGAAAACCCTAAATTTAGCTTCTTATTTGTGCTATTTGTACACCCCTGTAAGGAAAACCCTGCATTATGCCTAGCTCAAAATCTGTAAACACCACCCCTTCACCCACAAATAAGTTCTATAGTTATTTGAAAATAGACTGTCTCCCACTCCCACAGAGTTCTTTCCTCCTCTGTGCCCTCTGGGTCACATAGACAATTCCATTTATTACCTTTTACTTCGAGTCAGGTAGTTGGGTTTTATTTTGCCTTTCCTGAGCTCGAGCTTAGGTGTTGGCCATGTCTGCCCGTTGCTCCACTAGACCTACATTGTAAGCATCCGTACCAAATGGCAATCTTACTTTAGCTTCCTCTGCATAGAAAAAGTCAGAGACTGTAGCAGAGTTTGGCTATTGATGAGAAATGCTTACTTTTAACAAGTTCAAACAAAAAGGAAAATGCATTACCTACTAGGATGGAAACTAGAATATCAAAACACTAAAGGAAACGAACTGTATAAGGACACGGGATCAACAGCCACCATGGTATTTGAACTCTATCTCTTCCCATTGTACAATTTTCTATTCTAAAGGCCATGGTCCCATTCTCCCCACCTTTTGGTATTGTGTGGGGACTGTGGCAGACATAACACCTAAGCTTTATTTTTAAGGGTCTAACCACTAAACAAGACATATTTCAACTCTGCAGATCCAAGTTCAGAAATCCTCACAAAGCCAAAAAATGTCATGTCAGGCATCAGAAATCCCAGACACTTGAGAAGCTGAGTTGGAAATATTATTGAGCTCATGAGTTCCGAATCAACTTAGATGGCACCGTGAGATCCTATATAAATAAATAATAACGACAAAAATGAACAAATCTCTTTGTGAAATGATATACCAATGTGGCTAGATTTCATATCAACTTTAGGTTTCAATTGTATGGGAAGGATGCATTTCCATGGGGAAAGGACCTTTGAAAACAATTACCATGTGTACTTTTTCTTCCCACAGTAGCATTAGAACATTGATGTTTGTAATTTATTCCTACTAAGAATTCTAAGGAATCTAATTATAATCATATGGGGGGGGGCACATAACCAGCTGAAAATTTCTTCCAGTCTCCACCTCCTAACATGAGGTTCATAAAAGGATACTTTAAAACTTTTATAGGGTTTGTTGTCTTTGAGAAATGGACTCACAATGTGGCCCAGGCAAGTGTCAGGTTCATTAGCAATCTTCTTGCCTCAGCCTCCCAAGTAGACAGTTACATGCATGGACTACCATGCTTGCTGTTAACTTTCACTTTATACATGGCATATATGGATTCTGTGATGCCTATCACAACTTGAAAATTATTATAAGTAAATTTTTAAATTCAGATTTGGGTGTTTGTGTTTTACTTAAGAGCATAAAAGACATGATTTTACAGACATGACCAAAAGGTCAATGAGTTGGAAATTTCTATTCATATTTAAAGAGAATCATAAACATAATACATTCAAACTGAAAAAATACAGCTTTGTGAATGTGTGTGTGTGTGTGTGTGTGTGTGTGTGTAGATGTGCATGGAGGGTACACTTAATTTACATGTACATATGCATACAGGAGTGAATGCAAGTACCTGGAGGAAAGAGAACAACCTTAGGTGTTGATTTTGCAAACACTATTTACTGTCTTTTTATTTACTTTTTCTTCTTTTCTTTTCTGTTGTATTCTCTTCTTTTAAATCAAGATCTTTCACTGGCTTTGAATTCCCTGACTAGGTTAGGCTGGCTGGCCAGTAAGCCCCCAGGATCCATCTGTTTCTGCCTCTTCAAGTTATGAGATTGAACTCATACATGACCATGCCCAGCTTTTCTTAATTTGGATTCTGGGGGTAAAACTAAGGTCCTAGTATTTGCCTTGCAAGCACTTTACCAATTAAACCCTCTCCCCAGCCCTTAATTTATACTTTTTAAAGATATATGAAAATGTTTTAAAAATAAAAATGATAATATATAAAGAAGAAGCTGTGATAATTTTATTTGCTCTGTTTATTTGAGTAAAGATAAAAGCGCTATTGAAAAAAATGAACTCAAACATAGGAAATAGGCAATTAACTTTTAAAGATAATGGATTGTTTTATGGACTTCGAGATAAATTGTATATAAAGGACAGAGAGACAGAGAAAGAAGGAGAGAGACACACAGAGAAAGAGAGACAGAGACTTAGCACAGCAGGTCTTGGTGCTGTTGTATAGATGGCTCAGGGTAGAATACTCCACAGAAAACTTAATGGGTGGCTACTATACCAGTCTATTTCAGCCAATATTTATTAATCACTTTTTTATGTACAAGACATTACACCACTCAAATTTTCATGCTTGCCAATCTTCATGCTTCATCACAACACTTAAATGAGTCAACTCTTTTTAAACTTGGTATACCACTGAAAAACACACTTACAGCATATTAAATTTGATCTGCAGCATTCTCTGCAATCATAAAACAAAATGTCGAGTTATAAAAATGTGGAAATGAACACTTCTCTTCCCATGATTTTTACTAACCATCAATTACATTTAGTAAGGGGAGAGGGTTGCACTTCACAAAATAACTATTATCTAATGCAGAGTTGCCCCCCCCCCCCATGATTTTAAGGAAATGGTTTTATCACTTGAGTCAGGTTAAACTATACTGTTGAGAAAAACTTTCAATATGGAAATCTACCCAGGATATTTTGTAGTTAAGGAAACCTATATAAATTCACAAGTCACGCAGGTAATAGAATCTATCTGGATGCTGTGTCCTGAATATAGCAATAGCCTCCTACATGTCTAGGTCTTGGCTGAATGTTTTACCTCAACCTCAAACTTTTTGTTTACAATATTCAGCTAAAATTCTACGTTTTATCCTTCCTTAGAGCCCTGCACCATCAGATTCTCCCATTAGTCATTTTCTTGTATTTGCTTAAGATATTTGTATACATTTTTCTGTCTTTTCAGATTATATTCACATGATATTCTCTCTCTCAATCTCTGCCTCTCTTTCTGTCTCTCTGTCTCCCTCTCTCTTTCTTGTGTGTATGTGTGCACGCACATGTGTGTGTATGTGTGTGTGTGTGTGTGCACATGTGTGTGTGTGTGTGTAGAATCTCTACTAGATGCTGATGGAAGATAAACATCATCACTTTCCTCCTTTACTCCATCAATCATTAAATGAGTATTTTTAATAGTCCATATTAACCATGCTCAGCATTATAGAGACATAAAAGTAGATACAGCTCTATTTTATTCTGTGAAAAATTAGAGTAAAGGGAACAAAATTCATCCAGGAAAATAAATATAATTCAGAGCAAGTATAAATAATGTTATAGAGGTAAAGATGAAATGTTTAGGAAGTTCTAAAATGACAAAGACAAAGATAGTTCTCTCAGTCAGGGTGGCACAAGGGCTTAAGCCTAGGGAGTGGGGGAAAGAGGATATTACATTACAGCACAAGTTTTGAAACTGTCTCGTAAGGATGGATGGGAACTGTATGTATGGTAGAATTCCCTCAATGAGATAAACAGATAAACAGGAGGAAGAGTGCCAACTTAGTTGAGTCAAGAAATCCATGAATAGATGTAAAGAATGTTGAAATCGTAGCTTAGAAATCAGTGTTATTCTGAGATAGCCAGAGTCCTGCCAATTATATGTACCCCAGTGAAAGGGTACAGTAGAGGGGGATGTTGGATATATTAGATGTATTTGTGTTAGAGCAAGAAATGAGACAGTCCAAGCCTGAGACAGAAGCAGTAGAATGCCTACAAAGAGGCTCAACTAAACTTGACTGTTGGCTGCACATGAAAGGCAAAGAAGAGCCCAGTGGACAGTCTTGAGCTTGGCTTATGCAGTGGACATATATATGAAAGTTATATAGATAGGCAGAACAAAAAAATTCAAAGGAGAAATATCAAGTTAATGTTTTGATATTTGAATTTGTCTTCAGGTCCAGCGCCCATCAGAATTGCACACAGTTAACAAATGGTTTCTAAATTGCATACACCCATAACAAACATCAAAGGTATATGGGGACTGCAGTAAAGACACGTTCTAGAATATTCTAGGGGCATCCTTAAGATTGGAAGCTATCGTCAGAGGACATAATTATGCTGTTGCCCTGCTTCCTCACCATGTAAAAGTTTCATCATTTAGAAATCACCCACCATACACTGGGTGGCTATGGTCAGTAATTGCTTAAATATTTCATAAACTAAGCCACTCTATTATTCTCAACTCTATTTTACTTAAAGGATAACATGAGCTTTCAACACCTAAGGGCCTTCAGAGAGCAGGTAGCAGCAAATCCTACCCAGACAAGTCTTCAGATCCTTTAAAACCTTGAAACTGTTATTTCCCATCACTCCAATAGCAATCAGTTGCTCTATGAGAGGTGTGAGGAGACTTTGGAATACAAATTTAAGTAACTAGACTGAGGTCAAATAAGAGCAAAGGCAAGAGGCAGGACTCAGATGGCAGCAGGGTGGAGCTGTGTTCCCAAGCATCTTTGTCATCTGACTCTGGGACTCCCCACCCCATGCAAGAAGCAAAATGACAATTAAATGATGAATGGTCTGTCCAGGATGAAATGGAAGTTAATACTGATTCTTCTACCCCATAATCTCTAACACTAGTGTTAGGATTTTAGCCAGTAGTTCCCTTGCCTTCTTTCCTGAAGGGTTAGCACTGAACAGACTATAACCATTATATAGCTGTTACATTAAAGACGTCTTTCAAATGTGTAAATGTACATTTTAGTTATTTGGAAGAAAGAAAAGCATTACACTTAAAAACCTTGGGGGCAGAGGTGAATGCTTGATAAATATAATTAGTCATTTGCCATGATTTAAGGAAATCAAACTTCCATGAACAGTTTCTCAAAAAGGTAATTTTACCTATTCACATTCAGATTTCTAGGTATGCTGCATTATTCCAAATCCCCCAATCATCCTTCAGAAACACTACAATATAGGGTTTTATTGTAGCTGTCTTTTGAGGTTGCAAATTGTTAACATCTGTCTCTTAGTATTTTTTTTACAATATTCTAAATACTTTAATCTCTGGTTATCCTGCTAATAACTATAATTTTCTAGTCAGCTGCTATCTCTCAAGGTGGTTTAAAGGTCATTTTTGTAATAAATAAAGAAACTAGAGAAGAAAGTGGACGTGATTTATATTTTAGTCGGTTCAACTCCTATTTAGATTTGGTTTTGTATCCAAGAGAAAAGAATCTTCCTCATTCTTCTATCTCCAACATGATTGGTCCCAACATGATTGGTTTTAGTCTAGCATGTCAAATTTTATTTCTGACACCTGATGTTATTCCTCATTGGCTGTGGGCATGGGTAGCGTTTGCAGAAGCATAATTAAAAGATGCACTCACATTATAGTTTTATATGTAATATGTAGGATAGTTTACACATTATTCCTGCAAGACAAAAGCCTGTAACACTTCTCCATGGAGACACATTTTCTGAAAACTCTCTGAATTGATATCTGAAAAATTATTGCCACTGCATGTTCTAGACAGTCACCACAGTTGCCGCAGATATGACGATACTCAATATTTGTACAGATGCACATATTTTCATTTATTGAATGTGCCAATCAAAATATAAAAGAAGTATAAGCAGCAGCTATAGACAACATATGGTGAGCTGTTTGTTTTGTCTTCTTGGGATCTATTATTTTCCTGTTTAAAAAAAAGCATTTACTTTTCCTACAGGTAAAATGTACCCTCACTGTACGCTGTAGTCCTAGAGTACTGTTAATATGACAACTGGAGCGACTGCCTCAGGATAAATATGGTCCAGCCATGGACAATGAATCACAGAATCAGAAAGATGTAGGAACTCTTTGGGAAATAAAAAGACATCTTATTTACATTGGGATGACCCAGTGTGTATGATATCAATATGGGTGGTCATGTCACAGTGACTACGTGGGGGATCTGATAAATCAGGGAGAAATTCTCTCCAAAAGACCCTGAGAACTGTTATCTGCCTACCGTTTATCTCAGGGCTTTGGTACAACTGTAAATGCTGTTTCATGAAATGATGCCTGTTGCCTGAAAATGAATGGAATCTAATTAGCAACTACCTCATTCTGAGGGTGAAGAAAATCTTAGTGGAACTTGCTTTTTAATGAAAAGATCTACATAAGTTTAAGAATGTTTCCATGCAAGGAATTGTCAATCAAACTTTAAATAAATAAGTCTATTATAAACCTGTAGCTCACATGTTGGCTAAAAGGTGAGTGTAAGAGTTTATCATGGCTCACTTGTGTCATCCTCAAAATTTACATATAACTCCTAATTCAAGCCCTATAGATGGTGATTTAATGTGGAAAGGCGGGGGGCACTGTGTGTGAATACATAAAGGTTAGGTTCTATGTGGTCAGACAAATTCCTCCAATACAGCTGTGCTTCATTTTAGAAAGAAAAAAAAAAGAAAAAAGAAAGAAAAGAAAATTTAGCATAAGCACAGGTCGGAAGAATGTCATGTAGACAAAATGAAATAATGTTTCCATACACCAGAGAATGCTCAAGGCTTCCATTAAAAATTCAGAGAGAGGCTTAGACTAGAGCTTTCCCCACAGTCCACAGTGAAACCAACACCAATGATCTCTTGGTCTCCAAATTTTAGCCTCTAACACAGTGCTTCTTAACCTTCCTAAAGCTACAACCATTTAATACAGACCCTCATGTTGCAGTGATCAACATAAAATTATTTTTGTTGCTACATTATAACTAATTTTGCTACTATTATGAATCATAATGTAAATATCTGTTTTCTGATGGTCTTAGGAAACTTCTATGAAAGGGTTGTTTAAGCCCACAAAGGGGTCATGGCCCACAGGTTGAGAACTACTACTTTATCAAGATAAGATGTTGAAAGTCTGATCTTGAGGCCTGTCATATTGTGTTATGGCATCCTTGGTAAACTGATCCAGGGTCTAATTATAACTGAAGAAAAAAATTAAAAGTCTACAGTATAGAAAAAAAATAAAAATTGATACAAAAAGAACACCAATAAAGATATAAAAATGGAAGGCAGTTTTCTTTGCATCAGCAGTAAATTAAAACTTTAGTTAGAATTACAAAATACACAAAGGCTGTAGGTTAGGTTGGATCTGCCATGTGGGGGCATCATATAAGCTTTTCATCAGGCTGCAGTGCTACTGTTTGGTGAAGTCATATTGGTGTGAATGACCAGGGACACATTCTCATATTGCATCACCAGCTTCTAGTATCAGGAGTGGGGTGCTGACCGTTGAAGCCTTTGTGATAACATTATGCCTTTGGTCACTAGGCTGCTTTCCCCATATCCTACTGCTGTCTCTTGACATTCATATCTCTAGCATTCCCAACATTTTTCTAAGCCCCTTATGCCTTGGAATAAGTGTTTTTCTGTTCAAAATACCTAAAATAATGTGTTTTTTCCTAGTACCAATCTTCAAATGAAGTAGGTAATTATTAAGACACTTATTTTATTCCACTGAGAAGAAAATTCTATCAACATCCTGATTTGCCTGTGTGTATTAGTTGCCTTTCTGTGTATTAGTTACCTTTCTGTTGCTGTGATAAAATACCATGGACAAGGCAACATACAGAAGGAAAGGTTTATTTGGGCTTATGGGTACAGAAGGATAAGAGTCCATCATAGTCAGTAGCTGTGATAGCATGTGCCAAGCATGGAAGGAGAAATGGATGCCAAGAGCTCACATTCTATGCTGCAAAAATGAAGCAGAGAAATACAAATTACTGTCCAGAAAAGGACACACTTACAGAATAGTTGACTGATTATACCTGCCTAGACAGAGTAATCAGCCCTTAATAATTCTGCATCACTAGGTCTGTCAGATGATCCTGGGCCAGAAGGCTGAAGATCAGATGCTCCAACATTCTGTAGTATAGGGACTGTCCAGATGTCCAGCAGTATCTATAAATTGGCTAAGTTTTAGAAGCTATGCTTTGTGCTTCCCATAATTTCAGTTAACTCAGTCATTCTGGATTTCTGACGGGGTTGAAAACTTATAGTCTCATAGCCAATCCTGGCTATTTACTTTGAGAGAAAAGATTTGAGTAGATGGTTTTCAGCTGACATTCATTCTAAAGCCAAGAAAAAAGCCATGTTCAGAACTAAGTATTTTAGTTAGGGGAGATGACAGAGGTTCTAGTTAGTCAACAAAATGATGGACTGGGTATTAGGACTATCTTATACTTCACTGGTACAAATCGGTATAATTATGCTCTAATTGTATTTTGAGAGAAAAGTTTTATTTTAACAGGAAGGGTGATATGTAGGAGGAGCTAAGGTGAGATGAGTACTGAGAGGAAGAGAAGGAGTAAGGAGGGAAGGAGATGAAGGAAAGGAGAAGCTAGGTGATAAGAAAGAGAAAGAGAAGTGGGGACATGGAGGCAGATGTTCACGTGTCTCCACCAGTCAAAGATAGTTGATATATCTAGGTTGGGTATTAGGTTACACTTCTGATTGAGCATTACCAATCTTACAAAGCCTTTAATTAACATTTAAAAAATTGTATGAAAGCAAAAAGGGAAAGGGGGCATGGGATAGGGGTTTTCTAGGGAGGGGAAATAGGAAAAAAGGATTGCATCTGAAATGTAAATAAAATATCCAAAAAAAAAAAAAAAGCTAAAAGCAAACAGAAATAATAATGGACAAATCTCTTAACCAGTACTCACCTCTTCTTGGCACCAAATCAGGGGTAGTACACACAATATCAGCTTTTCAGCTTAGAGATTTTATTGAATGTACATGTCCTTTTAGATAACTGTATATGCCACTTTAGAGGTCTTCTGTTTTTCTCCTTCACACAAATTTCAACATCTGATTTTCTTTTTAGAGTATAACAAATGTGTTGACATTTTCCTAGACACACACACACACACACACACACACACACACACACACACACACACACACAAATGGTTTGAAAATTAATTGAATATTTTTTATTTTGATCAGCAGATATCATTGCAAACTAATCCAAACTCTAATCCAAAATCTAAAATTGTTAGTACCATATGTGCCATTGATTTCCATCTTGCCAATTAAATAAAGGTTACCGCCTGGGTGCCTCAAAGATTGCCTGTCTCTCTAGGCACCATCCACAGTGATTCAACTTCACCACAGCATTCCTGCTGGTTCTCCTCAAATTCCCTCTCTAGGGGATGAATGGCAAGCATGATGCCTTCTGGGAACTCTACACTTAGGGAATGGCAGAATTGCTTGTGGATAGAACCCCAGTTTGTTCACTAGAAATGCTTTTTTCATCTGCTTCCCTAAAGCTGCAAGAGTTATTCAACAAATATTTACTGAGCACCTATGATGGTCCAGGCATTAGGCCAGCCTTGAGAAATGCTATGAAAAACAGGATCTGCGGCTGTGTCTAGTCCTCTGTGGAGTTGGAGTTTGAGCCGATGGTTATATATCCAGTTTTAGCACAGCATGGTTATATCTATGAATGGAATGTTAGCAGGTACCAAAGGCAAAATTATGTGGATGGAAAGAGATACCTGAGTTGCCACATAGAGAAGCAAGTGGCACTTGAACCCCCCCCCCAAATGAGAGAATATCAATGGGTGGGAGACCTGTTGGGGGTCCTAGAGGAAGTGACAGGTTGTAATTGGGGCTGGGTATGACCAAGATACATGTATAGAATTGTTGATGAATAAATAAAAGACACCCCTTTATTTAAAAATCCAAACCCAATGACAAACATCTGAGCTATGACAGGAATATGTGATAAATCTAACCCTGTTCTGGAAAATTCTAAGACTTTATCGAACTGCTATAGAAGGAATAGGGAAAAATCTGATGAGCTATAGGGTGCCCATTTATGTTAAGTGTGTCTGTGAAGGTGTTTTAAATAAGATTCCATTTGATTTGGTAGGCTGAGAAAGTTAAATTGTCCTCATGATATATACAGGCCTCTTCCAAAGTTAAAGATGCAGTAAAGAAAAAGAGCTAGCTGTCCTCTCCAGTAGCAGGGATCACCTCTACTGATCACGCCTGATTGCTTTTGAGATGAGGTATTGGTTGTTAATCTTTATACTGGGCCTAAAGCTTGCCAGAGGCAGATCTTAGACCTTGACAGGTTCCACTCTTCTGAGAGCCAGTTCTTCATAGTTATTCTTTGTGTGTTTACATAGTGTTATTGTTCTATAACTGTGGGACCATCCCGACTAACACAGACAGGTTGGCTTAAGAGATGGTTATATAACAGCAGACAGGACCAGTCAGTAGATCCTGAAGGTCATTTCCAAATATTAAGAACAACATCTCTTCCAACATTATGATGGTTGTGATGAAGAAGCTATCTGTTTCCCGCTTATTTCTTGAGTTCTAAGACTTGAACCTGAATGCAGTTAATTTATCCTGATGCCCCTTTACACAGCAGGTGCTACTGTTATCCTCAAATTGCAGAAACAGGATTGAGGCATGGACGAGTAGCTTGCCTAGAGAGGCATAGCTAGTAACCAGCAGGACACTGAGTGGACCCAGACAATCACACCTCCAGGCTTTCATCCTCTCACTGCTTCAGGATATTGCACTTGACTCTGCAAGAATCTCCAAGTTCATAGCTACAGCTTAACTTTGTCATTTTAGAAAAGTAAGTTTGTTTGGAGGATAAAAGTAAAAATTAGACAATGGGAGTGCAGGGCTCTGCAGGCAGCTCAGTGAAGACATGGATGAGAAAAACCCAGCCTAGGATAGTAGTCTCTACAAAGGAAAACAGTTGATGATTCAAAGCATGTCAACACAACCATAATCTGTAACTATTCAGATCCTGAGGATCAGAGGAGAAGGTAATGCAAAGTGAACATAGTAAGTGAACTAAGAAGCATCTCGAGGGAAAGGGGTAAGACAGATAGGGGAGATGGGTGTCAAGAAAATACATTTGAGAACTGGCATTGCTTTCTGGGACAGCCAAAACAAGTTAGCACTAGCTGGGTAATCTATAACCATAAAAATGTACTCTTGTACTGCTACAGAAACTCAATAATATCTAGAAATCAAATTGTCAGCACAACTACCCTCTGTCAAAAGGCTCTGCATAGAATTCATCCGCTGCCTCTTTTGGCTTCTGGCTCTTCACCATTGCTTGGCAATTCTTGGCTGTGGATCCCTTCACTGCAGTCTTTGGTTCCCTCTCCTCCTCACCTCCAGGAATACGTGTGTATTAAATCTTCGTCTATCTCTCACTATAAGCTCACTTTGAAAATGCTTCCAGGCCATCTCAACATCCTTATTTAACTACATCTATTGAGACTTCTAAGTTAGGCATCAGAGTCCCAGGATTAGGGCCGAATAAATTTGTTTGCCCATTATTCTACCTACTATAGGAGTCATCAGAATATGAAAGATTGATAAAGAGGGACAATCATTGCCCAGGGTGAGAGATGGCAGACAGAAATCTTAGTGGAGAAGCAATTCAAACCCTGCTTGATGCTGCATGAGTTGTCTTAGTCACTGTTGTATTGCTGGGAAGACACATCATGACCAAAATAACTCTTATAAAAGAAAGCATTCAACTGAGGGCTTGTTTACTGTTACGGTGGGGTTTACTCCAGTATCACCATGGTGGGGAGCATGGTGTTACTCATATTGCTGGGACAGTAACTGAGAGATACATCATAATCCACAGGCTGAAAGAAAGAGAGAGAGACACCGGACTGTTGTGAGCTTTTGAAACCTCAAAGCCAGCCACAGTGACACACTTCCTCCAGCAAGGCCATACCTCCTAATCCTTCTAATCCTTCTCAAATAGTCCCACTCCACAAGGACCAGGCCTTCAAATATATGCATTTATAATGGCCATTCTTATTCAAACCACCACAGAAGTGGACCTAACCACAACCACGTTGCCCAAGCTTTTGGACCTCACTTCCTCTGGTGTTAAATGACTAGAGTTTGACATGATTTTATTTGAGTAGAAAATATTAAGTAGAAATTAAGTAGAAAATATTGAGTACAAAATATTTCACTACATGTGTACAGAGTCATTTGTGGGCTGTAATAATTTGATGACAATTACATAATAATTGCTTAAATAAAACTATTAATATAAGAAGATAAATCCAAGACAAATTTACCCAAAATACTGACATTGAATCATGTCTATAATTTCCATTGTAGAGCAGTTTCTAGTAACTTCTACATTGTGGCCACAATTCCACTGGTAGAATTTTCTAATATATGTTTAATTTGAAACACCATCATGGGGTGTCAGAGCTAGGTCAGAGGTTAAAAGCGCTTATTGTTCTTACAGAGACTAGGGTTTGATCCCAAGTACCCACATGGCACCTCATAACAGACTGATTGTAACTCCAGTTCCAGAAGATCCAATGCCATCTTTAAAACATTTTAAATATAATCATGGTGGTGTTCCATCTTGCTATGGTTTTTCAACCAGCCTCTACTCCCTACCTTGCCCAAGCTGCCACACTCTGCAGTGGTAGATATACTCCATGTGTGAGGCGCCCCCTACTGTCGAGTGATGACAGTTCTCAATTACAGAGAGAATCCACCTTTGGTATTGACATTAGAGGGTTTCTGGTGAGTTTTTCTATTCTAAACATAAGAATCTAATTCCTACCAAGATGAAAATGACTTTGGCATGAATATACTTAAAGGGACTTCTCATGAATCTTTTATTTTTAGGTAAAGCTTGAAATAATACTAGAGTTGAAATATGTTCTATATTCAACTTGTTTAACTTGCCACTCGAGCCACGTCTCAACTGTCGCTGCCTTGAGGATGGAATCGCACTCAGCCATATCTGCTTTAAGCCACATTGACATCATTTTCCACAGCATAAAATAACTGCTAGGATGAAGTCTTAGTGTCAGTCAGCTCCTACTTTACATAGAAGTGTAGAACATAATGCCAGGCTGCCCCACTTTTCTGCAATAAATAGCTATCTGAATATAACTGGGAAATTCTGAGACATTCTAGGAAAGCTATTTTTTCAACCGGGTCTTCTTTTTTTCCCCCTTTGAGTAGACTTTCTCCTTAAATAACCTCATAGTCCTTGGAACATGCTAATACCTATACCAAATCTCCTACTCTTCCTTCTGCTCCTCTTCCTCTACCACAACCATGACCACCACCACTTCCTCCTCCTCCTCCTCCTCCTCCTCCTCCTCCTCCTCCTCCTCCTCCTCCTCCTCCTCCTCCTCCTCCTCCTCCTCCTCCTCTTCTTCTTCTTCTTCTTCTTCTTCTTCTTCTTCTTCTTCTTCTTCTTCTTCTTCTTCTTCTTCTTCTTCTCTCTCCCTCTCTCTCTCTCTCCCTCTGTATCTCTCACATAAATTGCTTGGATTGTCAAAGTATGTTATAATCAATATTTGTTTACTTCATTTGAACTCAACCACCACAACTATTAGCCTTTACCCTCCTTCCTCTTCAGTATGACTCTAACTTGAAATGGTCACTCTTATATATTTTGCTGCCTGAAAAAGAAAATACGTAAATGTAAACATGTGAAATCTAGAATACTGGCTGTCTGCTGTGGAGCTAGATCTCCTCCGGGCAGAGGCTTGGTGATATCAAACTTACTTATGACCCACACAGGTGCAGTGCCACTGGTGAGAATCCTCTTCACACTGCTCAGCCAACTCACCCTTTGTTTTTTGCATCTGTAGCTAGAGAAAAATTTCCTGATGTTCAAAAGTTGTGGGCAAGTAATTTAACATCAGTCTTGCTCAACTGCATCATGCATTGATGAAAATGGAGAGCATGGTGCCAAGCTCATGTTAAGAAGATGGCATCAAATGGACCATGTGGGAGGCAAGAGAGTGTTCAGTGTGTCTTACTAACACTGCAGCTCACTATTTTATGGCGCAGTTTTGTCTTCTCTCCTGATTGTGCCATTTTATCAGGATATCTGTGGAGACAGATTGCTCCGAGCCCCAGTCCATCTGTAGAAGCATTCATTGGACATATTTTCCTGACCTGGTACAGGCCCACCTTGCATTACCCTTTTATAGCAGAGGGAAAATCTAAGTTACCTAGTGAGACCCTGTTATACATGAAGTTATTTTGGAGATTGGGAATCCAATTATACTCCAGAGCTGATGAAGCTGGCTTGCCAATTCAGGGGTAGGCATTGAGCCCCCAAAGACAGGGGGGCCCATGTTAGGAAACTGGGATGTGTACCAGTCTCCCAACAAGCAGAGTGAAGCCAACTGCTTCTGAACCTCCATTCTAGCATGCAAGATGAGACTGTTTGGCACTGTGTTATATGTCAGCTTCCCCAGGATGACCTGAGCTTTCTATTTTCCTTCTCTGTTTATCTTTACTGAGAATCTTTGGAAGCTGTGACGCCAACCTAACAGACCTCAGTAGCAGATTCAATTGCACAAAGGTCTAAATGAGGAGAATAAAGCTGTGAAAGATACGAAAAGTATCTTAAATTTAGAGCATAACTTAAAAATAATAATCTTTGTCCTTACAGCACCCAATCTTCATGACTTCAGACACCAAGTCTTCCTCAAATGTGAAAATCTGGGATCTAGAAAAGTAAAATGTGTTTTACCCAGGAAGAATTTGAATTACCCTATTCTGAGAAATCCCTTAAGGACTTTATTATATGATTTGCTATCTGCATTAATTCAATTAGCTACATCATTGATCACGTTAACAGTTCAATCTATGCAAATGGCTAATCTTTACCAAATCATAATCAGAATTTAAATTATGTAAGGCTCTAGAGTTTTGATGTCATCTCAATTTTTACCCATAATAATCCTCTGATCCGATTATTACAATGCATGTATATTATGAACAGGTACAGTAAGTAGTGCATTAATGTGAGAGGTCTAGGTTCAAAACAAATAGATTATAATGGCAACAGAGCTGCCAAGTGGCAGACAGGAAACTTGAAGTCAAGATCTGTGATTTGCCATCCCATATTCCTCCAGAGCAAGTTTATTTGGAGGGAAGGAATAATTCATCTGTGGGGGACAGGGCTCTAGTCATAATCATAGAAGTAGACTGCCTAAAAAATGACACATGTCAGTTTGGGGGAGAAGCCCAAACCATCATGGACAAAGAAAGAGGCTTTAAAGAAATTTGGTAGCTATTGGGCTTAGCTACGAATCAGTACTATTGAGATCCAGGTCTATTTGTACCAAAAAAAAAAAAAAAAAAAGTCTGGTAAAACAAAATTTAGAATTTACTTTAGTTTTTTTAGGGTACAACCATATTTTCCCCAATTAGTTTATGCCTATAAGAATACTGAATGCTAACACAAGTGTGTATAAGCCCTTTCTAAGAATTTTATTCTCATTGGTACTAAAGATTAATTATTATCCAGTATTTTTTCAGAAGACAAAAATGTAAAAAGGAAGCCTATGAGAACACCCAAACCCAGTATCCATTTCCACAAATGCTTCTTATATTTTAATAATAATAATGCCTTAGGAATAGATTAAAAGCAGGTGCTTGCCAGAGAAAGGTTAAATACAAAACTAAATTTACCACACCTGAACATTGTCAGCCATTGATATTAATTTACTCTTACAGACACAACTTTAAAAAGTTATATTAACTATGACAAGTTGCTGTAATCAGCACAACATTCTTGCCTATATCTTAGCATTAATCTTTGCTAAGAGATGTTCACAATTTTATAATTTAGTTTTGTTCATTAGCTTGACTGTATGTAAGTGGAAAACAGTAAAATCTGGGAGAATTACACAGACACCATATCTCTTTTTGTCCTCCTGCCATGGTTTGTATACAGTTGGATCTGAGGTGTAAGAAGTAACATGGGAATAGGCAGGAAACAGAGGGTAGCCAAGGTCTTTCCTTTCTCTTCCCTCATACCAGACACCTTTAAATTTTCAACTTCAAGTTCACACCCTCAAGGCAACTCCTGAAGGTCTGCTCTTCTCATGGGTTCTACTTTTAGTCTCTGAGAATTGCTCTTGGAATATCACTTTGATTTCCTAGGATGCTAACTAAGTGATGTGACAAACGGCAGACAGAAGGCCATGAGTGTAAAACCTCCTTTGTCATGCACTTGTCCTTGCTCTCTTGCTCTCTCTCTCTCCCTCTCTCTCCCTCACCCCTTCTTCCTACCCTTCCTTCTCCTATTCCCATCCCCTCCCCAGGTATACATTCAGAACAGAAGTCTAAGTGTATATGCATGCATTTGTCAGTTATTTTAGTTTTAAGAGAGCTATGACACACAAATCAAGTCTTGCTTTACCAACTACTTGTCTAAGCTGAGTACTATGTGTCTATGTAAATGTGCATTAAGAGGTGGGTATTTCCCTCCAGCTTCAACTTACTCCATGTAGATGATATCTATTCCACATGCTTTAAACTCAGGACAGAAATTCCAGTCTTCAAACTAGTTCCTTACATGTTCTAAGAATTGATTCCTTTTCCTAACTCTGAAGTCCTTTCTCAGTGTGTTGTCTCACGGCTGCTGCCCATCAGAATAGTGCCTCTCCTAAGTGACATGTTTCTAATCTAGACACAGCGATCTTAGACAGAAAAGCACCAACTTCACAGCTTTCAAATTAAAATGGGAAATTACCCCAAAAGCAGCAATAAATTGCCAGTGACTATGGGTCTATCATGTGCTGAGACATAGACAAAGCCCATTCTATATATCAGCATAGATCTTGCACCACATGGTCCCGTAAGACAGGAGCTATTCCGTGCATAAAAACAGCAACTTACATCTGTTTGTTCTGTCCTGGATCACACAGCAAGGACAAAGAGCATGAGCTGAGATCTGGCCAGGCCCAAAGCTCATGCTCTTTTCCATGGATGGGGTGAAGACTTCTATAAAAGCTATTATCAGATATTTTATATTTATTATTTTCTCCCAGCATCACAAGGAAAGTCTGCAGTTGTATAAAAGATAAATGACACAGATAGTCAAATACTCTTAAAGCCATTGTGATGCATACTGAGTTCCTCTCTGAGATAGAGACTATAGCAATACATTGAAACTCAGATCCTACATCCATGACACTTCCACTTTGGCCAATAGACACACATATGAAAGCTGTAATATGGATGCTGAGTATACCAACAGCAAAATCGGGCATAAGCTCCTGACATCTTACTTAGAGAGACAGAACCTGAATGCATGCAGTAAAGAGAAGAGAGGATCTTGTTCTGCTTTAGGGTGGGCTAATCTCTATCAGAATAGGCATGGATCAATCTAGTTGGAAACCCACCTCAGGTCTTGCCATATTGCCTTTGCTATTCTGTACCTCTAAGCTAATAAGCCTTATTTTCTTGCTTTGGAAGCAAGTCTTTCCCAGTGAATTTTTGGGAAGCTCATAATGCCACCCCCAGACCTGCTGGCACCAAAGGAAGACATAGCAGCTCCAATCTGCTCTTTCCTTTCAGGCATCCTAATTGGAAGTCCTGCCTAGAACACATGGGCAGAGCCAGGAGCCAAGAGAAGAACAAAGGACACTTGCTCCAAGTGTTCCTTCCCAAGCTGATCAAGGCTCTTGGGTTCAATGGAGAGATTCAACAGTGTGAAGTACTGACTGGAAAAGGGACAGCATGCAGTGAATGTCATATCTTAGGCAAGCGCTGGGCATGAGAAAAGAAAGGTTGCCTGGAGCGATTTTAGAAGAAACTAAAATAGAATCTGAGAGATAAAGATGAACTGGATCAATGAAAATTAGGGGGCGATCCATACCTCTGGGCTTTCCTGTCCAATACCTTCCGAAGATTTAAAAATGCTAAGGGATACTAAGGCTTTTCTTTCCCTACCATTTCCCCATAAATATATGAAGGCAATGGGTACCCATCATCCCAAGAGCACTGAGGCATAAGGGATTCAGTCTGGATCATGCAAGCCAAGGTCTAATGTAAACTTGTAAGTTATTTGCCTTAATTAGGATTTCTATTGCTGTGATAAAACACCACAACCAAAAATCATATTGGGGCCAGGTGGTGGTGGTACATGCCTTTAATCCCAGCACTTCTGAGGCAGGAGCATATCTCTATAAGTTCAAGGTTAGCCTGATCTACAGAGTGAGTTTTAGGACAGCCAAAGCTACACAGAGAAACCCTGCTTCAAAAAACAAAACAAAACAAAAGCATATTGGGAAGGAAAGGGTTTATTTGGCTTACACTTTCATATTGCTGTTCATCATCAGAGGAAATCAGGACAGGACCTCAAACAGAGGCAAAACCTGGAAGCAGGAGCTGATGCAGAGGCCATGGAGGGGATGCTGCTTATTGTCTTGATTTCCAGATCTTTTTCAGCCTGCTTTTATATAGAACCCCAAACCACCATCCTAGGAATAGCACTACCCACAATGGACTGGGCCCATTCTCATTGGTCACTAATTAAGAAAATGCCCTACAGCTGGATCTTATTGGGGGCCATTTTCTCAGTTGAGATTCCCTTCTTTTAGATAACTCTACCTTATATTGACATAAGGCTGACCAACAAAGTAGTCTTGAAGATATATTGTCACTTGAAGAGGTCTTGATATTCCCTAATGTAAAATTGAGCACATAGAGTAGACTATAGCCAGGTCCTTTCTTGTGTCTAAGAACTCCTTTTTTTCCTTTTCCTTTTTATTTCTTTTCTTTTTTATTTTTCAGCTGTCTCGTTCTTTTAACATGGCATGTGTATAGTAGTCGTATCGTACTGTTGTCATAGAAATCAATATTTTGTTCGGATTTTCAAAGGAATCCCTGATATTGAGGAAGATGTCCATGAACTGATGAACATGAAGATCCCTTCTGGTCTTCAAGAGGGTTCTATACTGACATGTGGTTCCTTATTGGAAATTATAAATTACAACCAAGGAAATCACTTGCATAGTCTATAGGAAATTAGGCCTAGTCTCTAGGCTGTAAATCTTTCCCTCAGATATCTATTCCATCCTACTTCCAGCATGGGGAGGTCTTTCTTACGAAGTTGTACTTGCAGTGCTGAGTGTCTGAGTTTCTGTATTACTGACCCTCTTAAGAGCACCATGTTTGTTTCTCAGTAACCTTTATAATCTCCATTCATCTTGGTGACCATAGAAGAAGTACGAATCCAGGTTATCATTATAGAATATCAGATACTACACATCCCTTGGAAACTCGAGTGATATAATATAAAATTTGATCAAGGAGGGGCTGAAAAATGACTAAACCGTTAAAGAGCTTTTTGTACAAGCTCTGGAGTACAAGCTTCTGGAGTTTGATCTGGAATACATACAGAAAAGCTGACTGTGGGCCACAATCCCAGCTCTGAAGAGCAAGTTCCAGGGATACATTAGTCCAGTTGAATCTGAGCTTTGGGTTCAGTGAGAGATTCTGTCTCATAAAATAAGGTTAAAAGCTCCTGTGGAAAAAAAATCCAGCATTGACCTCTAACCAGGTATGGGTTCTATCTCATGGAGTGAGCCTTAGATCCAATTGTAAAATGCTTGGTTATTCTCACAACTATTGTGCCATTATTGTATTTTAAACTGCTATTTTGTTTATTTCTACTATAAGCTTTTGTCTTTATTGTTATAAGTTTGGCTTAAGTTTGTTTATGCACAATAGGATATGATCTGATATAGGCAAAACCCTAAAGGTTCCAACAAAACTCTCTCAGAAGTAATAAAATCTTCAGTAAAACCACAGTCTACAAAATCAACTCACAAGTCAGTAGTATCTCTATATACATATAGTGAAAGTCTTGGAAAAAAAAATTACTAGTTTCCCAATATAATATATAAATAAATAAAATATATAGGAATACACTTAACTGTGGAAGCAAAAATATTTACAATGATAACTTCACATACTGATAAGAGAAACCAATGAGGATACAAGTAAATGGAAAGATAGTCTCTATTTATAGATGAGAAAAATTGATATTTCTAAAAAAAAAAAAAAAAAAAAAAAAAAAAAAAAAAAAAAAAAACTGTATGGCCCAAATGAACATACTTGTTCAATGCAATCTCCAGAAAAAAAAAGGTTCAGTGTTATACTTCACAGAATTTTAAAATTCAATCTTAAAATTTAAAGTAACTGCAAAAGATTTCAAATAACGAAAGAAAATCTGAACAACAACAAAAAAAGCAAAGCTCAAAATGGCTGTCTCTGAATTCCAAATACATGACAAAGCTGTAGTGGATAAAGCAGCTCAATATTGGCATCATCACCTACACAGACACTCACACAACATGCACACACACATGCACACACACTCACAGAAGGTGAGAGACTTGTGAAACACATTACAAATCCCCAAACCACATTTATTTAGAGATGACTATATATTTTTTTATCAAAAGGCAGAGACTACACAGGAGGAAGAAGACTGTCTTTTTAGGACACTAACTTAGAATTAGACCTCAGTGCTCCACCAGTTCCAAACACCAACTCAAAGTTTACTAAGGACCAAACTGTGAAACTCCTGTAAGGAAACATGAAAGAAGTACTTCAGACTGATTTTTATATGAGCCCCAAAGCACTGGAACAAACACAAAAGTTAACAATTAGAATTCTGTAACACCAAAACACTTCTATACAGCAATGGAAATATAAACAGAGTGAAGGCAACAGACTTCACGTGAAGGAAACTATCACAATACTATCCTTATGACAAGGGGATCAGTGTTGAAGAATTAGCTGCGATGAGATAGGTGCTTGTCTTCACACTAAAGACCTGAGTTCAATTCCTGGGATCAACAAGGTGGAAGAGAGAATTGACTGATGCAGTTTGTCTTTCAACCTCCATACCCATACTATGGCATGAGCACACACGATATATATATAAAACATTATATATACATATATACATTATATAATATATATATATATATATATATATATATATATTCTATAAGGAACTTAAATTTAACATAGTAAACTCCCCAAATTGTCCTACTTAAAAACAGCCAAAAGGTCTGAATAAACATTTTTTAAAAGAGGTCAAATAACAACAGATATAAATTTAAAAAATGCTCAACATCATTTTGAATAATATAAAAATGAAGATAAAAATTATGATGAGCTTCTATCTCAGTCTAGTTAAGATGGCTATGATAGAAAGGGGGGAGTAGGTCCTTGAGAGGTTGCTTCATCAGTAAAATGCTTGACACACAACCACAAGGACAAGAATTCAAAACCCCAGAAAGCACTTAAGAAGCCAGATGTAACAACAAAAAGCACTAAATAAATAAAAGTACAATAAAAGTACATTAAATTGAAATTTTTGAAGAAAAAATTTAAAGTCGGATGCAGCTGTTCAACTACTCAGGAGGTAACAATAGGACAGTCCCTGGACTCACTAGCTAGGCACTCCAACTAAGTCAGAAGCCCCAGATTCAGAGAGGTAGGAGAGAGCTTGAGGACAACACTTCACATGACCTTGAGCCTCTGTATGCATACACACTCACATGCCCACACATACCATACACACAGCACACGTACCATACACACTTACATGCATAGCATACATATACCAATTAAGTAACTAACTGAGGAGCATTCCATGGTAAGTCTGTAAAAAGGAAAAAAAAAAAAAAGGAACTCAAATTTTCTCTTCTATTAAGTTTATTTTTTAGACTATATTATAATTACAGTGTTTCTCCCTTTCCTTCCCACCCTCCAAAACCTTCCATATATCCTTCCTATCCCTTTCCCAAATATATGGCTTCTCATGTCTGGTGTTGGTGCTTGTTTTAAGTGGTCTTTGACTCTTGGAGAAGAGCCCTCTACAGCTATTCCAAAGCAAACTTTCTCAAACAAGCAAACAAACACATAAGATCAAAGCTATCACATGAACCAACAATTCTATCACTGGGAATATATAAAAGAAAATGAACTCAGCATATCAAGATGTCTGTACTTCTAGTCTTATTTTGTATACAAAAATATCCAGAAAATGGAATTATCCTAAATGTTCACAGTGCATAAATAGGTAGAAAAAAGTATAATGGGTGAATATGCTATAAAATATTATTCAGCTATAAATAGAACGAAATTTTGTGATTTGCAACAAAATGCAAACACTTGAAAGTCATTATGCAGACTGAAGTAATTCATATCCAGAAAGGAAAGCAATACACAATCCCATTCACATGTAAGATTTCAAAGAAGTTGAGAGCAGTATAGTGGATATCAGAAATGGGGCAGAGAGGGACTTAGGACACAGAGAGCTGGTCCCCATTATTGTTAGTAAGGTGGGGTAGGTTTCGGTGTTTTGTGACACAGTAGGGAGACTATAATTAGCCACAATGCATTGTGTATCTACAAACAGTTAGAGGTTTATTGAGGTTCTGACAATAAGAAAATGATAACAGTCTAAAGTGAAAAATGTAATTAACTATTTTGTATTGATATAACCTAGTATATGCACCAATCAAACCCATCACATTTTACCTCATATATACAAATATTACATACCAATTCAAAATGAAATTCTTTTAAAGAGGAACAAAAGCAATCAAACATCTCTCCCAATAACCCACATCTAAAGAATAGAGTGGGAAGTCTATTTACAAATACATCATGAAGAGTCAAGCTTTCTCCAATAGGATCAAATCCCAGATACTGTTAGGCAGTATCTGGTTCACAGCAGTGACTAGACTATTCTTTCGCCCAAACACAAACATGGATAAGTGCATATAAGATATACAGAAGAAAAAATGAAAAAAAAAAAAAAAAAACCCTTAAGAACAAAAGGAAAAGATACATTCTCTGAAATTCCAGGCTGTAGATAATTTCAGAATGAAACTTTTAGGATTTTAGAAAGGTAATATATAACAATCTTTATGTTTTATGACAACCTCATAACCGCCACCAAAGCAAATATGATTATCTATTTTCTGCACAACATGAATGTCCAGCCTATGGACATCCACTGGGGTCAAGTTTTACCAAACACATTTTAGCCGTTGAGTTACAATGTTTTTAAGCATTAGCACTTTTTTTGACTCTCTCTCTCTCTCTCTCTCTCTCTCTCTCTCTCTCTCTCTCTCTCATGCATTGTAGACATTTAGGAGAAGTCCATTTTCTAACTCCTAGTCACCATCTCCTCATTCAGTTATGCGGGTGATGATCAAGTTATGACATAATTTTATATATATATATATATATATATATATATATATATATATATATAATAGTACACAGAGTTTGAACATTTCAATCAGGTAATAAAGATTATCTTGTTAAGTGCTTGTAATCTATGAACAATATAGAAAACATAAAAACTACATGACTAGAATTTACTAGAAAGTTATAGAATATAGTTTGTTTTCATCTGAGAAGTTCAAGCATTTTGGTTTAACTTTGTTGTCTATAAAGCTCCAACTTTCCTATTCCTTTTTTTCTGTTTATTCTTCTTTCATCTCTCCTCTCTACCTTTCCTGGTTTCCCGTCCTGCCATTATTCCTCAGCATATACTTCCTTATCTGAACCACTTGGTCAATTTTCCCTATTAGAAATTTATCCAGTATTGTGTACATTTCCTCCATTGAAAGAGATTCTCTATTCTCTCTTCCTTGACCAACATCTCCAAAATAATGAAATATGTGCAAATTTAAAAAAAGCAACCAAATAACTAATAGGAATTATCATGAGGGTATAAACAAAATGAATCAAAAGAAGAGGGGAGAGGATCCACTAAATCTACCCACAATAGAAAACTAAATATGAAGACCCAACTTTCTTAAAGTTCACCCCCTATAAAATGTAAAGTACAAAGGTTGATTCTTTTTTATTATTATTGATCATTTTATTTGTTTACATCTCAAATGTTATCCCCCTTCCCAGTCTCCCCTCTATGAACTTCCCACCCTACCCACCTCCCCTTTGCCTCTAAGAGGGTGCTCCCCATCCAACCACCCAACCACCCAACCACCCAACCACCCACCCACCCACCCACCCACCCTTGGGAAACCTTGGAAGACTTACCAGATGTGTTCATTCACAACAACATAGTTCTTAGGGGAGAAAAGAAAGCTATCTCCTCCATCCCCTCTTTGTCATTCCTGAGTTCTGTCACCTAATCCTGATGCACAATTAAACAATCAGCTGGGGTCTTATCTTGACACATGATTTATCAGACTGGAAATGAAGAGATATGTGCTGCAGAGTTCATCTCTCTTGCTAGCAAAGATCTCAGGAGCAGCAGCAGCATCACTAGAAATTATTCTTGGGAACATCTTTCTAAATGCAAAAAGGGGGTGCAAAGGGTAAAGCTAAACTACGGAAATTAACAGAATAGGAAAGTGAGCCAAAATAAAAGAAGGACCTTAAAAGCGAGACATTAAATGACTTTTTCTTTCATCTACAAATCATTTCAAATTAATCAGATCGCTATAGAACCCATTAGAAAGTAATGTTTCTATTAATGATATTTGAATGTGTTTGCTTATTTAGAATTTTTTAAAGATGTCTTACTTTGTACTGATATTTTAAACCTCTTATTCAAAACAACCATCATTTAAAGATGGTAATTCTTTGATGTGATGGAGGACTTCATCACACATATTAATGAGTCTTACAGCCTTGCAGAGATAATGCTTGCTTCCCTTCAAGCTCAGCGGAGGTGAGGATGTCATATGATAATTTCTGTTTCACTCCATGTCAAAACATATGCATGGTATAGAAGCAGCTATTATTCTCAAAGGACTGTATGATCATTCCATCACTACAATGAACTGCTGAAGAGTAGCTCAGACATTCTCTATGAGCATGCATTGGTAAATCTACACGTACATGTATGTATGTCCAGTTATGTGTGGATGGATGGATCTGAGTATGCCATATGTAAGTGGAGAGTGCACCATTTGTTTATGTATATGTAACAGTCTTTAGCATTAAGGTATGTCACCCATTCAATGTTTTTGTCTTCTCACAACTGGAAGAGAAGGAATCAAACAACATACAGTTCATCTTCAGTCTGTAGAGATATGCATTTCCAAGGTAAAGGATAACACTCTAGAACCTCTCTCCCTGATGACTCTACAGTTACGTGACATACCATAGCTATCCAGCACAACGGCCATTTTTACATTAGTGTAAATTAGAATCAAGGAGACTTTTCCTTTGACAAAAGGTCAGCAAATTAATGCATGACATGCTGAGCCTTGATGCTAAGAATATATGTATAGATAGATAACTAGATAGATAGATAGATAGATAGATAGATAGATAGATAGATAGAGATATAATTAAAATGCTTAAGAAGAACCAAAGGATGAGTATTTGTGACATGTGAAAATTGTATGAAATTCAAGTGTTCAGAATTGTAATTTTATTGTAACACAGCTGTCCTATAGAATGGCGTACAAGCTGATTTAATGAAGGCATTTTCTCAATTGAAGTCACCCTTTCCCAGATGGCCCTGGCTTGTGTCAAACTGATAAAAAGAAAAAAGACCTAACTGTCATACTTATCCTCTGGAATTTTAGAGGAATCATTCAGTGACCCCAAGGATTATCCAGCTCCCTCATCTGTAAAATAAATATTCAAGTTCCTAGCAAAAACTCACAGTAAGATTTTAATAACATGTATTTAGCATACTTAAACTACTGAAGGAGTTTTAAATAAATATATACAAATCTGAAAATTTCTATTTTCTTAAGTAAAAAACAAACAAATCAGAGAACAAGTTGTGATCCTTGATTAAGAGACATGAGATTCTTTTTGATCCTATTGCTTTAAGCACTTCACAATCTCCCCCAGGTCTCTCCTGAATACTCTCTATTACACACACACACACACACACACACACACACACAGACACACACATCTGTTCTTTCAGGAGACCCTGTCACAACTTCTGCTAAGTCTTACCTTAAAATACTTGGGACTTTTGTCTTCTGTTGTGAGACTATTGGCATCTAATATAAAATGATACTTTAAAGTATTTACCATCAAAATCATTAAGTCTTAGCAAACAGCTGATGCTTCCAAGGATGTGTACCACCCCATTGACATCCTGATGGTGGTGATGAAGATGAATGTAATAATAGCTAAGGGCATGCTTCACTTAATATGGGTCTGATGCTGTGCAAAGCATGGCAAATGGATCTCTTGTGACATCCTCTTAACATCTTCATTTTATTATGAGACAAGAAGAAAACTGGAGCTCAGAACTGTTAGGTTCTTTCTTTGAGGTCACCAGGCTGGGGTCTCAGGAGTCTCTACGTATCATTCCAATTCAAAATCATCTACCTAAACCAACTCAGTGCTCGGCTTAAAAAGAAACTGTAAACATACAATCCTGTAATGTGGATATAACAGACAAATAGCCAGCAAGAGTTATTTCTAGCAGCAAACCTGGAACCCTAGAGGTGAAAGCAACAGGCAGTTATTTTCCAAAGTGTGATGGCAATTCAGGGAGGCAGGAGAGAAACAAAACACAAAGGATGACAGTTGATATGAAAAGAAAGAAGAAAAGAGAGATGAAAGATAGATCTTATCCATTCAGAATGAAGATGTTAAATTTAACACGGTTGTGTACCAGCCTCAATTGTAGACTTCAGGTCTGGATGGCCATTGGTAACATTGACACACAAAATCTTTCAAGTATGCATTGATGACTGAAGAGGCAGCCATGCCATCAACTTGAGAGATGAAAAGGGCAGAGGTACTCTGTCTAAAGATGACAGCTCTTCATACCCGATTCTGCCTCACAGTAGTGTCAACGCCAAAACTAATATGAGGATGGAAACAGACCCCACTGGGTGTAATATTCTCACCAAGCAAGTAGGCTTCCTTCAGATGCCCTCTGGGTATCTAGGGCTGGAACTAAGGAATGCTGCCCATCTACTCTTCCAGGGCCAGTTACAGGTGTTTCTACCAGCTTAATGGACTTGTCAAGACATATATCCCATAGAATATATGCTCTGGAAGACCGGAAGGAATTTTAAAAGGAAACTGAATAAGAAAAAGCATCCTAACATTCAGCATAGATCTTTGCTCCTGGAAATCATGTTCAGTAAGCATATTCATCACAGAAGATCAAACCTTCTACCAGGAACAGTTGAGGGAGAGGAATATTACTCTACCCTCCCCCGACCCTGAAACTTTGCTCAGAAATGGTGCAAGTATAATTAGGTGAAAGTTGGGACAAGACCATTGCATGATGAGAGCACACTCTCCACGGAAAGACAGCTTGCCTAGCAATGTCGGTTCCTGGTTTTCATTCAAAAGGGAATTAGACATTTCATAACATTAATTTCACAACATGATATTTTTTGTACAGTTTCTTTAACCTCTGATCATCTCCAGGGAGCATGGTCTGCTCTGGAGGCATCCTTCTCTCCCTCTGGTATAACGTATCAGTGTGACTGATAATAGGATTGACTTTGACCCAAAAAGAGAACATCCAGAAAGCTATGGCACTTCTATTTGAACTAGGGATTTCATTTGTCTGTTTTTTTGTTTAAACTTAACAACCAGTAAGTGCATCAACAATTTTAACCTAATTTTTTTCCAGCTTAACACTACTCCTGATAGCACTTTGTGATTTTTTTACTGTTTGTGTTGAATTGATTTGATTAATAATTTTAATTATTTTATTCATTTTTCATTCATTCATTCATTGGTGGTGTTCATTTGTTTAGTTTATTTTTTTTTTACAGATCTATGTTATCTTTCCCTGAAGTTCATTATATAGACCAAAATGACTTCAAACTCATGAACCAGCCTTCTCTTGCCCCCAGTACTGGGAGTACAAATGTAAGCTACCATAGTCCACTGATTGAGAACTCTTAGTAAAATTACCAAACAATTTTTTGAGTCTTTGATGCTCAGAAGTCTTGTATATCTATAGGTTGCATCTCATTGTGAAAACTAAGTGGGAAAAACATCAGAAGCACCCTGTTTATTCCTTTGTCTTGTCTATTTCTGAGTACATGAACTCCCTTGCCACATCCCTTGAGGGCAAGGGGACCCATATGGTGGTTTCTGTGGCAGGGGTGGGGCATGATTTACAGCTAAATAGCCTCTTCTTCATATACTTACTGTTCATTCTATCTAAAATGTCTTTCTATCCATAAATATTCAAGTATTGATGACCTATGGATCCACTATCTGAAATATCACCTCCACAAAGTCTCCCCAGAGACCTCCTTCACCACAGCTTCCATATGGAAGCTGGTAGTGCTGGTACCTGTACTGATGTCCATGTGTCTTTCGGAATAACCTGCCCTGATACAGGATCGAGAATACTACCTCTGCACATGAGCCTCTCTAGTTTTTGTTCCTTGTGCCATCTCCTACCACCCACATATTGGATCGCCTTTGACATCATCAATAAGACTTAGGAGGGCAACATATGTTCTGCATGACTATTAGGCCTTTTCAAATGGCTCAATACTACTTTTGCCAATCATGTGAAATTTGCCCAGTTTTTTTTTTAAACAATGAGTAATGAATAATACTTCTTCAATATCTTTTCTTACCTCTTTTTAATGATCTGTACAAATTGAATATTGAGAACCAAACTATGGTCCTTTGTAAAAGCAATACATGCTCTTAACTGCAGAGCCATGTCTCCAGCCTCTAAAACTGTTAATTTTGTTCTGCTTTTTAAAAAATTCTGTAAAGTGCTTTATAAATACAGAATACATAAACATGCAGCTTAGACCTCAATGGTTCCATGTCTCCAGTCTCTAAAACTCTTATTTTTATTTGGTTCTGTTTTTTAAAAATTCCTTAAACTGGTTTATAAATATAAAAAACACAAACACACAGCTTAGACTTTGGTGGTTCTATGTCTCCTAGTGAATTATTTTAATCTTTCCACTTCTAAGAAATAGAACGTGGAGATAGTTGGTGTTAAGAAATCATTTATCTAAGTGCTGGCTTATTTTGAAAAGTCTTACATAATTGTAAAATAATTAATAGCCAATTTCAAATATTTAGTCATAAATTGAATTGTATGACTAGTATCACTGATATGTAATGGAATCTGAAAACAAAACAAGATTAATAAAACAAACCTCTGAAAATTATTTTAAATACTCTCTTAAGACCTTTATTGTTGTTATCATCACCTTCTTCTTCTTCTTCTTCTTCTTCTTCTTCTTCTTCTTCTTCTTCTTCTTCTTCTTCTTTTTCCTCTTCTTCTTCTTCCCTGTTCAATTAGTTTCAGTTGTGAACTTCTCACAATCTAATATAATCTAGAAAAGAGACTCTATTGCCTAGATCAGATTTGCCTGTGGCAATACCTGTTGGAGATTGTCTTGCTTATAAATGGTGGTGGGAAGACCTGCCTGTTGTAGGTGACACCATTCCCTAGGCCAAGATCCTGGACTGTATAAAAGTAGAGGAAGTGAGGTGAGTAAGTATGCACATGTGCAGTTATTCTCTTTCTACTATAGCCTGTGACTATGACTAGCTACTTCAGGCTCCTGCCTTGACTTCTCTGTGGTATACTGTGGCCCAGAACTGCAAGCTCAATATACCCTTCCCGACTCAAAGCTGATTTTGGCAGGGTACTTAAATACAGCAATAATGAAACTAGGGTATCCCCCTTTCTGTTACTATTGTTAATAAGGGTCTGTTTATGTAGAGACTCCAACTATGAGCCCATGGGCTTTCAGACTGAGCATATCCAGGCTGAATGCCCTCAATACCATGTATCTTAGTTCGTTCAGTACATAGACATTACCAAAAGAAGTTCATTTTGTCAAGACAATGATTTACTGCATATTACAAATATTTTTGCTAAGATCAATATAACAATGCAAGGTAAATTTATATTATTTCTGAAATAACTTGTGCTCCTGTTTTCCTGATAAAGAACTATGAATAAATGAGCCAATGACAGTTACTGATTCATCCATATATAGATGAATCACTTAAAGTACAATTCAGAATTGTGATAGTCACTAGCAAGTGTATAAAAAAAATGGTAGGAACCATGGATATGGAAAATCAATGCCCCTTAAGAAAATAATTTAGTAAAGTATAAATCCAGACATCTATGGGCTCACTCAAATTCCTTCAAATTTAACAGTCAAACAAGAAAGACTTGATTGACCAGTCAACAGGAGGCTGTGAATTCTGTATCCTGACACCACCGTTGTCAAGGCATTCCACTTTACCTCTTCTGAGATTTACCAGACAAACAGACACAGAGAAACAGATACACACACACACACACACACACACACACACACACACAGAGAGAGAGAGAGAGAGAGAGAGAGAGAGAGCGAGAGAGAGAGAGAGAGAATAAAAAATTCTTTCCTGAAAATGTTGGAGGCAGGAAATTCTTCCCATATAACAGGCATGATTATGTAACATCCCTAAAACAGCCATATCATGAATCCAAAGAAAGCTTTATTCCCCCAGAATGCCATAAGTACTAGAAGTTAATTTATGGACTCAGCTGAAGTGCAGATGCTCAATCCGAGCCCTCTGACAGCCCTGCTATTTTAAAAGCACGATGGATCCCAGGGCTCTTGAGGATGGAGAGGCAGCCAAGCAGCACCTTCCCTAATTGCCTGATGAAGACTGCACTTGAGTTCAGACACCAGCTTACTGGTTATTGTGTCTAATGAGTAAATCTGCAGGCCTCCCACTCCCAGGGAGTTGTGTGCACTTACTTCATACAAATGAAGAGACAGAGTAAAAGATTTTCTAATTTAGCTTCATCTTTTACATATCTTCAGACAAAGCAAGGAAAAACACTGTTTAAAAGCTGGCTGATGGGTTCTGATCTTTCTGTTTCATTTTCTGCTTAGGGAAGGGAGGTAAGAAAAGCTGAGTGGGGGCTCTTTGTAAGACTTTTCTGCTTATTAACATTTATATAGCAAAGATAACCCAATCTGCATATTATATCTTTATGTTATTGACATCTATACTTCTTGGAGCTGTCTAGCTGTCTGAGGCTGGCTTTTATTTTTTTCCCCCTTGGTATTTGGAGTCTGCAACGGACAATGACAGCAGAAGCAGCCTTCCTGAAGCCCATCAAACTGCCTCATTCAAAGTGATGACTGAGTTGGATTAAATCCAAGGACGCAGAAACCAGTATTAACCCATCAATGCTGCAGCCCTCGGCAGCTTTAATCATGAGGGTGGGATTAATAGGCTTGCTTTGCTAGCTTCAATGCCCAGAAAAGCATGCCAGGAGCACACAGACATTCAGACAGGCAGAGCTTTAATCACACCAGACCCCCAACCCCCACCCTACCCCACAAAAAAAAAAATGACAGTTTGGAAATTAACTCAGGAGGATAAACTTGGAAAGGAGATTAAAATAGCCTGGGTGTTTATCAACAGATTGTACAATGTTAGCCAAGCAGATTCCCCAAACTTCCAGTGAGGATCCCTGGAATGGATGCCTTCCATCTTCTTTCTTTAAAAATAAAGAATGAAGGGCTCACACAGGCACACAAAAAGGGAAGCAGATAAGAAGCTAGTAGGATCCTAGGGAACAATCGTGGAGTAAGTGATCGGGAGACTAAATGCCGAGATCAAGATAGCAGTGCTTGGATCTCTGACCAAATTTAAAATCCTTTTTGCTCCGACCCTGCACGTGTCCAGATACATCACTGTTCACTTGAGCTACTCTGGCCTCCCCTTTTCTCCCCCTTCCTGGCTGTAATAAGCATGCTTGATTGTCAGGGCCTGCTGTTTTTAGGGCCAAATCAAAACTGCGATATTAACTGCTTTCAAAGATGCAGCTACCAACGCAGTAGACGGATGGAAATAAATCAATTCTGCATGCTTAAGTCCGTCTCCCTTTCCTGCAAGCCTAGTGATAGAGAACCATCACTTTCCCCCCAATGATGCCTTATCATTTCGAGGTATGAAAAATAGATTGTGTCACAGTAATGAGGCACGGGAAACGGGAGCTTGCTGTAAGCTGATTATACTTTGGATTGAAGGACTGGTTCTCATTAGCCATTTTAGATTGGACAGCATCCTTGAGCTGTAGTAATTACTGAAAGTAAGTTTTGGAAGGAAGGGTGGGACAAGGAGAGACACAAACAGTTGCTCTGGAAAGAAAGAAAGACCTGCACCCTGCCAAGTTATCACCCCAAACACTAGAGGCAGCTGTGCCTGGCTACTTCATGGTTAGGCAAGCCAGCAAGAAGAGGAGAGAGTGCTTTGCATGGAGAAATGAATGCAGCACAAGAGGTCTATTTAAAGTTCAAGTGCTAGGGTGACTCCCTGGAGTTATGCCATCAGCCCACAGAAACTCAGCTCCCATCCAATAATAAATTCAATGAAGGCAGGTTTCACTGCTTGTTACAGAGGCAGACTTTAAAATGACAGTCGAAGCAAAATGACCTATTTTCTTGCTTTATTGAGTGGATGTGCAAGCTTGATCATTCCCACACACAATAGGATACTCGTGCCATTTCTGTGACCTGGAGGTGGTCTAACCAAACCTCTCCAGGTTCTGTGTCAGTGCAGGGTTGGAGGCAACAGTTTTCTTCTGCTTAGGACCAAAGCCTCAGGGATGGGTGGATGCTGCTTGGTTTAGGACATGATGTAACTGGGAAATAGAAGTAGGGTTTCTCCCCTTGGAGGAGGCACTAACTGTACACCTGGATATCTGAATAAACCATCTATGTGGTTTGAAGGTGCCATGTCTGCCATAGATTCATGTGTTTGGCTGTTTGGTTTCCAGCTGGGAGTAGTATTTGGGAAGGTTGTGGAATCTTCAGAAGATGGAGCCTCAATGTAAAAAGTGGATTACTTACTCAAGGTCTTACAGCATAGCAACCTGGAGGCAGAAGCTGATGCAGAGGCCATGGGGGGGGGGGGGGGGGATAGAGGCTGCTTACTGACTTGCTCCTCCTGGCTTGCTCACCCTGTTTTCTTATGGAACCCAAGACCACCAGCTCAGGGATAGCACCACCCACAGTGGAGCTTCCTCTGTCAATCACTGATTAGGAAAATGCCTTACAGCTGTATTTTATGGAGGCATTTCTCAATTGATGTTCCGTCCTTTTAGATAACTCTAGCTTGTGTTAAGCTGACATAATAGGGGGAGCACCCTCATAGAAGCAGGGGGATGGGGGGCTTCCAGATGGGAAACTGGGAAAAGGGAAGACATTTGAAATATAAATAATTAAAATATCCAAAAAAAAAAAAAAAAAAAAAGTCTAGCCAGCACAGTAGTCCTAAGGACATACTATTACTTCAATGTCCTTTGATTTTCTCTAATGTAAAATGGACTACATAGAGCCAGGTCCTTTCTTCTATCTAAGGAGTCCTTTTAATTAAATAATTTTTAAAATTTTTATTTACTTATCTTTACCAACTCTATCATTCTTTTAAAATGGTACATGGATAGAAGTGATAATATACTATTATCTTAGAAGATTGTGCTGAGATTTTTCAAAGGAACCCATTGTGGTGAGGAGGAAGTCTGGGAACTAATGAACACTAAAATCCCTTCCAGTGGAGAAGAGGATTCTATGCTGACATGTGGATTCCCACCCACAATGGGCTGGGCCCTCCCCCATTAATCATTAATTATTAATTAAGAATACCCTCCAGGCTTATCTGTTAACAGCCTGATCTGAAGACACTTTCTCCTTTTTATTATTATTATATTTTTTATTACTTAAAACTATTTTTAAATTTAAATATATTTTAATCATATTCTTCCCTTCCCTCTAGTCCTTCCAGGTCATTTCCCCTCCAACAACATCCAACTTCTTTCTCAACAAACAAAAATGCAATACAATTACAACTCCCCTCAACCAAAGAAATACAATAGAATCACATCCCCAAAACCAAAAGAAACAAACAAGAGCCGAACAGTTGATGGAGCTTGAGGACACTTATGGAAGAGTTGGGGGAAAGGACTGAAGACCCTAAAGGGGACAGGAACTCCACAGGAACTCAACAGAAGCCATTAACCTAGACCCTTGGTGCTCTCAGAGACTAACAGTAACCAAAAAGCACACATGGGCTGGACCTACACCTCCCCTGATACATGTAGCAAATATTCAGCTGGGTCTTCATGTGAATTCCAAACAACTGGAGCAGGGGCTATCCCAAAAGTTGTTGCTGGTTGCTGGGTTGTGGGATACGTTCTTCTAGCTGGGCTGCCTTGTCTGGCCTCAGTGGGAGAGGATATGCCTAGCCTCACAGAGACCTGAGGTACCAGGGAGGGGCTCCACCCTCTCACAGGAGAAGGGGAGTGGGTAGGGGTAGGAATGGGGGTCAGCGATGGGGATGTAAAGTGAATTTTAAAAAAAGACATGAAAAGTGAAAGTGGTCTTTTGTATCATAAGTAAACTCTGCCTGAGACTGAAATGAGAATTCTCACTCTCAAATGTAACTAATCTTGTTACTGTTATGAGTCATAATGTAAATTTCTCATATGCAGAATAGTTGAACTGCGACCCAAGGGGTTCAAAACCCACAGGTAAAAAATTGCTGCTCTAAGAACTGCAAAAGACAGATGTATCTGAGTGAGTCACCGATGCTTTATGTTCCACGATCAATCATAATGATAGCTTATTATGGGATAGACACAGCACTGTACTGAGGCCACCCAGCCGCAGCAGCGCCTTGGGTCAGAGACTCAGTCAGTGAGATTATGGGCAGGTGAGTGCCTGCTGTGCAGAGCATCATTTGAGTAGCACTGAGAGCTTCCTATGTTCTAATACCCTAATAGTACCTGAAAGCTGCCAGATCCCCTCCACAGCAACCCTTGCTTTGATTCAACAAACGCACTGCATTCTGAAAGCTCAGATTAAAATATGAGTGGGCTATCTGGAAGAAATTAATTCATTAATTTATTAGTAAAAAAAAAAAAATTAAGTCCTTTAAAAGTAAACAGGCTGAAGTGATTTGATTAGCTGGCTGAAATTCCATAGAAAGCTTCAAGTGGCAATTTCTCCTTCACAGAG
This sequence comes from Arvicanthis niloticus, assembly GCF_011762505.2. Lineage (NCBI taxonomy): Eukaryota > Metazoa > Chordata > Mammalia > Rodentia > Muridae > Arvicanthis > Arvicanthis niloticus. The sequence continues at coordinate 107,471,800 of NC_047660.1, forward strand.
AAAATTCAGAAAGGACGATAATTCCTTCTTACTGCTGTCAGGGTGAGGGCCAAGCCTGTGCTCCACTGAGAGCATAGGGGCCTCTGGGTGTTCCCTGGGCACTGGGAACCTTGGGTTGACTTGCAGAGGTGCCAGGGACAAGCAGGTAAGGGAAGATAGAGATACTGAAAAAGGGAAGAGCCAGGGATTTCTGCAAGAAGACAGTGGGAAGGAGGACCAGTTCCTCCTTTGACTTGTGTGCTCATGCGTTTAAGCTGTTCTCAAGATTTATCAACATATATCACAGTATGCTATAAGCTAAATCAAACCAAAATAAAAACAAAACAACCCCAAACCAAAACAGATGCCTTAAAGAGTTAGGTGAAGACCCAAATCTACTGAGTCAGCCTGTGGGCTGGCATCTTTTCTGTCACTGCCCCGTCTCAGTGTGGACCTCAATCACTTTAGCCTCTCAGGGACAGTGACACAAAGAAAGTGGCTTCTTAACAGACACTTGGAAATGCAGGCCTGAGTTTAGCCTTTTTCTGGACAATATGGTCTATGTAAATTAACTGCAGAGACACATTGATGGCAGAGATAGAAGTTTCAATACAGTCACTGAGGATGAGCGTTAGTGGACCTGTTGGGGCATTTATAGAATGCTTAGTTTGTAACAGCATAGGGGTAGCCAGGTCACACCACATACCACACACACACACACACACACACACACACACACACACAAACAACAAGCAAAATATACCAATAAGCAAATTTGAATAAGTCATAGTACACAGTAGTACACAGGAACATCTTAACATCCAATAGAAAATGATCTCAGATCTCTCCTTTGCTTATAAAAATTAGCTATGTTGTAGCTGTTCCAGTATCATTGGCATTCCTACCAGGAATCTAACCATTTCTGGAAGCTGGCTGGGTGTAGATTGTCCCCAAATCCATCATTTTTATTTTATGAATGCATTGTAGAGTCCAAATTCATAATTTTCACTTTAAAACTCTGAATAAAATGACTCAAATACCCTTCTAAGTATCAAATGATTGTTATTCTATTTTAACTTATTTAGCCTTCTCCTATCCACGACTGGTCACAGAGTCTGTAATTTCAGAACTTGGAAGATTAAGGCACAAAGGATTATCAGTCCAAAAGTTCAAAGTCAGCCTGGGCAACACAATATGTACGACCAAGTCTCAAAATGAAACAACCCTTAACCCATTCCAGTGCCTGCTTAAAATGACAAGTACACAAATACCCTGGCATTCTAGAAGAGAGGGAACTAACAAGGAAACACAACTGAGGCACAATCTCAAGGTAAAAAATACATCAAGTAAGTTCACAAAAACATCAACCTTGCCGGGCCGTGGTGGCAGGCAGATTTCTGAGTTCAAGGCCAGCCTGGTCTACAGAGTTCCAGGACAGCCAAAGCTATACAGAGAAACCCTGTCTCCAAAAACCAAAAAACCAAAAAACCAAAAAACCAAAAAACCAAAAAACCAAAAAACCAAAAAACCAAAAAACCAAAAAACCAAAAAACCAAAAAACCAAAAAACCAAAAAACCAAAAAACCAAAAAACCAAAAAACCAAAAAACCAAAAAACCAAAAAACCAAAAAACCAAAAAACCAAAAAACCAAAAAACCAAAAAACCAAAAAACCAAAAACCAAAAAACCAAAAAACCAAAAAACCAAAAAACCAAAAAACCAAAAAAAAAAAACCCCAAAACAACAACAAAAAAAACCCATCAACCTTTACTATGCAATAAGTAAGGTGTCATTCTCTTCTAGATGGAGGTGTTATACTGCTAGGCTTTAAACTGTGTCAGCATAGTGATGGCAATCTTCAACAGAGCTGACATCAGAGGAGAGAAGCCTCAGAGCAGGCTCTGTGCCAATAGTCACCATCCATTCCCTTCATCAATGCACAGAATGCTGTCTGCATTAGCAGCAGACAGGATGCTGAGGGTGAACTTTTTAAGAAACATGTCTAAAAACAGGAACAGAAAGCAACAGAGCCTGATTTGAACCAGAGTGCTTGTTTGTTTGTTTTATTTTTCATTTTTGTTTTTTGCTTGCTTGCCTTCCTTCCTTCCTTCCTCCCTCCCTCCCTGTCTCCTTCCTTCCTTCCTTCCTTCCTTCCTTCCTTCCTTCCTTCCTTCCTTCCTTTCTTTCTTTCTTTTCTTTCTTTCTTTTCTTTCTTTCTTCCTTCTGTTTGTTTCTTTTGTTATGACCTTATTACACAGGGTTCTCTGTGTAACAGCCCTGGTTGTCCTGGAACTAGCTTTTTTGATCAGGCTGGCCTCAAACTCATAGAGATCTGCTTGCCTCTGACTCCCAGGTGCTGGGATTAAAGTTGTGTGCCACCACATCCAGCTCAGCTTTCATTTTTTGTTTTGCTTTTATTTATGTTTTTGGTTTTAGTTGTTGCATGAAAAATAATTTTTTTAAAAGTCCATATATAGTGACCTGGAGCTTAGAACCATGCTTTCTTTATTGTTTGTTTTTTGTTTGGTTTGGTTTGGTTTGGTTTTTGTTTTTTGTGGGTATTATTTATTTATTTACTTATTTTTGATGTTTGCTTGCTTGCTTGCTTGCTTGCTTGCTTGCTTGCTTGCTTGTTTTGGTGGGGTTGTTTTTTATTTGTTTATTTGTTTGGTTGATTCCTTTCATTATCGGGGGGGAGGGGGGGGATGCTCTTATGTACCAGGTATCCTGATAGAAATAAGTCTAAAAGTGATAAAAATATAAAATTAGCTTTTGACAAGCTACTCGGTGGGAAAAAAAAAAAAGCACCACAGCCCTAGAGAGTCAACCTTTGCTTTTGCCTTGGATGGTAGGTAACTGGATGGTTCCTAGGAGATTTCAAGTGGCCATGCACAAAAGCACCTTCTCTCACAGCTACAGCCAGTAGGTGAGCAGAAGTCCAAAAAGCAAAAGTCAGAGATTGATCTGAAAACCCCAAAGGAGAACTTCATTCCACTGAGCGCTCCAGGGCCACAGACTCCATCAGCCTTCTATGCCTTTGACTCCTGGGAAAAAAGCAGGCCTGGAGCTCACTCTGTCTTAAATGCCTCTGTCCACCAGGGCTTTCTGCTGGGAGCATTAGAAGGAATGAAGTGCTAGCCAGAACCTATCCTGTCACTTGATTTAAACATTTACATCGCATGTCTCATGAGGATTCATTTTAGTAGCTGCTTTTTTGAAACACCTACACCTGAAATTAAAATACTGAAAAGAAAGCATCCTCCAGTCTTTCCCAGTGAGCAGATGGGCCTGAGCGGATCCAGCGACGGAGCATGAAGCACCAGATTGTGCATCTCTTCACAAAGCCTCAAATTAGAAATTTTGGAGCATCATGGATTGCAACATGAAGTCTGTTTTCCCCGAGAAGAAGATTCTGTGCTGACCTGATGCCAGCCTAGAAGCCTCTGTCTCTCCAACAAGGCGTTCTGCAAATAAAATGTACTGCACAATCTACTTAATTAGCTATTGCTCTCAACCATTCAGAGCTTCGGATGACTAGTATTTATAATTTTATGGTTGAGTTTACTTGCCCAAAACATGTCCCGAACAATTCACTGGTGTCTAATTTCGTAGCAGCTCAGTAAGACTGTAGACGAGGGAAGCAATTGAAACACTTCAGACCACCTTCTCTCAGAACCAGACCTGGCCATGTAAGGTACTAATGGCAGGCCAAGCACCTGGATGCCTCTGGGCATTTGCCTGAGGTCTCTGCTTTGACTTCAAGAGAATTCCATCCAATAAGGAGGAGACGGAGCTGAGAGCACTTGGCCAGGTGTCTGCAAGGAGGCAAAGGAAGAAAACACACCTCACCACAGGAGAATGAGGGACTTGCTGAAAGCAATGGATAGAAGTCTAGTTTCAGGGAGGTGCCTAAGTGCTTACATGACTCAGACACCCCTCTTTTAAACATCCCAAGTTTAGAGGCAATTGGGAATCCAGACAACTTGCCAATGCATAAGATATAGCATATTTATTTTCTGGAGTGGTATTCGGCAGTCAAAAGCAGTGAGTTAAGTTTACACAAATTGGCATGGATCAATCTCAAAAACAAACCACCGACTAGAAACACAACTTGCAGACAACATATGCAGCATGGTAGCACTTGATTAGAAAAGAAGAAGAAAAGAAAGAGCATGTACACATACTAGAAAACCATATATTTCTGTAAGCATGTACATATCTGTAGGTGAATCATAAAAACATGCTTTTTGAGTAAATCAGTTTTAATTTTTCCAAGAATATTTGACTATTCCATGGGAAAAATAGGTAAATATCTTGAGGAAATCATTTTTCTCAGTCTCTTGGAATAATTTAACTGGCCAACTCAGCTTTTGGACACAGAAATCTACATATATAGAGGTATGTTTACACACTATCAGTATATTTGTATTAAGTTAGAGAGCACAAAATTATTTTGAAATCTAAAAGGATATCATTCCAACTCACCAGTGAATGACTCTGAAGGATCCTTTGAGCTAATTGTCAAAGAGTCTGGACATGTGAATAAAAATGATTAACCCAATTTTTAATGATTTTTAAGAATAAATAGATTAAAATAATAATAGTCTGCACCATGTCCTGAATTCTCATCATAATCCAGGCACTTGTAGGTATTTTACATCCTTAGTGCATTCAACCCCCATGTAACTCCAGGAAGTCAGCATCCTCATTACCAAATAACTCTGTTTAAAATGTGATCAGTGCCATGAGAAATGGCCGTCCAATAGGAAATTATGGAAAGTGGAAAAACCAGCATTGAGAATCTCAGCCAGTTCTGTGGCCCCTGTGGACACAGTGTGGCCCCCGTGGCTCCTACAACTCTGCTTTGATTCCAAAGAGGCCCTATCTGCTCTCCTTGGAAACTGAGCACACTAACCTCCAGGAGACAGTGTCTAGAATATGAACCTCACGACACTGGATTCTGTCCTTGGGAGGAGACCTGTGGTGGTTTATATAAAACATGTCCAGACCTGACCTTTTGTTCCAGGAGGACAGAGACAGACTGGAGCACAGCGAACAGGGCTGAGGGAGACCTGCCTCCTGCTACTCAGAACTAGCAGCTAAAATAGTTGGTTGAGCTTCCTGACTCAGTGAGTGCTCTCAAGAAAAGAAAATGTTACCAATAAGTAAGTTTCTCTTTCAACACACTTCAAGATTGTCTTTAAAGAGGTTGACCCAGCATACACATTTTTTCATCTCAATATAGGTATATTGAAGCTTACATAGAACCATAGGTTTATTGGATCATTCAAATGCACTTTTTATATAATTCAAAGATGTACATAAAATGGGATTTCTTTTGTATGCCTTTCTTTTTTCTAGCTAGGTTTTATACAGAAGGTCAACTCACTGTTGAAAATGATAAGTGTGCTTCTACTTTCTGTCTCTCCACAAACTGTGAAAAGCTGACATAAACTCTCAGAGTGAAATCCTCAAAGGAAAACGAGAGTGGAGTTAACACATTTAATCATTCTATTAATGTGAATACAATTTACAAATACAAAGAAAATAACACACAAAAAAATTTAAAAGGTAGGACCTGAGGAGTTGGCTCAGTAGGTAAAGTGCATGTCACACAAGCATGAAGACCTGAGTTAGCATCCCCAGAAGCTGTGTGAAAGCACAGTGTTGGTAAAGCCCCAGTGTTGTGGGGCAGAGGCAAGCAGATACCAGGAGCTACCAAGCTAACCTGCTTAGATGAATCAAGGGGGTCTGGGTCCAGTGAGAAACCCTGTCTCAAAAGGTAGAAAGCAACAGAGGAAGATATTCAGTGTCAACCTTTAACCTCCCCACACCCCATGTACATGTACATGTGTGCATATAAACACGTGTAAACACACACACTTCACATTTTTCAAAGTTTAAAACTAGTTGAGGTATTGGAAAGATGACTCAGTGGTTAAGGGTACATGCTACTCTTGCAGAGACCCAAGACCTGTTCACATGTTAGGTGGGTCACAGCTACCTATAACTCCAGCTTCAGAGAATTGATTCCTTCTTCTCATGTCCATACATAAGTGGCATATGACACACATACACATATATAGACAGAGACACATAGAAATAAAAAAAAATTAAAGTAATTTTTAAACTTCATGAAAAAATCAATGAGAGGTAAATTAAGAAAATATGGCCTCGTTCTAATATAGTTAAGTCAGCAGTGAATGTCATGCATTGCATAAAAACTTTTAAGTAGCAAAGGTTGTGTACTTCACACATACACATAAAAACTGTGATGTAGCAGTGCAGCAGGAGACACTAAACAGGAGGCAGACCGAGTACTTGAGTGGAGGAAGACAGGAGACAGGAGTTTGCGGTTTCCATTTGCCATGGTCAGAACTCAGTATCTAAACAGCTATCAGCTTTTAGGACTAAACAGACCTTCTCTTCCCATACTCTTTTTTTTCCCATATTTTTTATTGGATGTTATGTTTACAATTCAGATTTTATCCCCTTACCCCATTCCCCCCACCACCCAGGAACCCCCTATTCCATCCCCCCTCCTGCCTCCACAAGGGTGTGCCCCCACCTACCTCCCACTTCCCCCTCCCCACCCTGGAATTCCTCCCCACTCAGTGTCCAGTCTTCATGGGACCAAGGATCTCCTCTCCCACCCATGCCTGACAAGGCCATTCTCCCCTAAGTATACAGCTGAAGTCATGGGTGCCTCTCTTTGTGTTCCCAGGCTGGTGATTTAAACCCTGGGGAGCTCTGGTTGGCTGGCACTGTTGCTCTCCTCTTGGGGCCACTAACCCTTTCAGCTCCTTCAGTCCTCTAACTTCTTCATTGGGAACCCTTGATCATATCAATGGGTAGCTGCCAGCATCTGCCTCTGGATATGTCAGACTCCGGCAGACCTTTGAGAAGACAGCTGCATCAGGCTCCCATACTCTTTAGAAACAAAACCCATCATTGCCCTCCACAAACCAAAACTGCTACCAGAAGTGCAGCATTTGTCCATTGGCTTCTTCCTTATGGGGTACCAATCTCCAGACTCTGTTGCACATTTATATCTATCTGATGATTGTCCCCCACCCCAATTTCTTACATACAGCACAACTTTTATCTGAACTCTACACTCTCCTCTGTCCTCAACCTACTTAGCCACACATCCACCAGGAACATAGCAGCATTGTAGCACCCAAATAGGTTCACATTGAGAGCAGAAAAAGATGCTGACAACTGGTAAGATAAAATATTATCGATATATTAAGATATGAGATTATGAAAACAGTATTATCATAAATGTTCTAGGCTGGGCAAGTGATGGTCACCTTACCCATGAGGCATTTCAAAGTTTACCAACCTCTACAAACTAAACAGTGGTTCTTTTCTCATACACTTGTTTTCCCTAAATTCTTTCTTACCTTTGTAGAAACCATTTCTTTTATTTCTTCAAGCCCAAAAGCCTGGGTCACCCCAAGTCCCTCTTTATAACTGTACACCTTCAATCAATCAGCTAAGCCTAGCAACTTTTACTTTCATAACACATTTGTCCTTTATCTTGATCTTCATCACCTCTTGGATGTCCTGAAATAGCATCCTTATCAGTGCCTTTCACTGGCCTCCTTTCTCCCTGTTCTAACTCTAGGAACCAGCTAGGCACTTTGTAAGATCTTGTTTGTGTGCTTTCTTGCTTCTAACAACAAACAGGCTCCACTGTAACGACAACATTGGCATTTTGATTTCTTTAAAACATGCAGAAAGATTATAAGAATATGTTTTCATTTTAATCCCAGATATAGGATATAAGGATGCTTCAGATTGTCCGCAGCAGCTGACTATGATTTGCCTTGTGTTGGGGCACGATTTGTTTAGGCAGGGCCAGACAGTTTCTGCAACATTTGGAATTCTGAAGACATTTTAGAGAGTGTATAGATGCTACAGCCCCAATAGACACAGTTGTTGTTGTTTGGGAGTTGGTTGGTTGGTTGGTTGGTTGGTTGGTTGGTTGGTTGGTTGGTTCAGTAGTCGTGGGCAAAGAGGAAAGAAGAAATTAGCTATTCTGGTGGTGAAGATCAAACTTGTCCCCAAGGAATTAGATGCCCCCAATCAGCAGGAAGTAGTTTAATAACATTACCCCTATTTTCCCCTATCCTTTTTTCTCTCCTATCCAGTGTTAAGGAGTTGAAAGAGTAGAAAGGGGGTGAAAAATGATGGAAGATAAAAGATTCCACAAAGTAACCAAAGTCCAGTTACATTCCCTTCACACTCAAAGAGAAAGCTGGAGAAATGACAGTGAAAAGGTCCTCCAGGCTCTGTTTGAAAGCTCCTGAATCCTCTCTGATACTGTTGCCAGCCAGTCATATCTGCTCACTCACCTCCAGTCTCTTTCTGAGCTTCCCAAATGGTTTTGTTTTCAGACTACATTTCATATACTTGCATATAGGAGCTCTCTCTCTCTCTCTCTCTCTCTCTCTCTCTCTCTCTCTCTCTCTTCTCTCCCTCCCCCTCTCTCATCATCTCTCTCTCCCTCCCCCTCTCTCATCATCTCTCTCTCTATCTTCTCTATCTTCTCTCTCTCTCTCTCTCTCTCTCTCTCTCTATATATATATATATATATATATATATATATATATATATATATATATTTGGTTTTCTATGCTTGCAAGTATCAAGCTCAAATAGCCTTGTGAGTCACTCTCTCAAGGTTTTTAATTATTCATTCAAATTGCACATCTCTCCTGCATCCATTGAGAATGTCACCCTTTGGTCTCTCTCCCTCTTGCTTTCTTTTTTTCTCCTTAGTACTACCAAATGCTATTTATTGCACCTCTCTACTTTTCTCATTGTTCCTCTCCAGTGAAGATGTCAACTCCCAAAGGACTGTTTTACTATTTTCTTCACCGTCTAAACCTATAGGAGGGCCTTAGAATTCCTTGTTAAACAATCAATCAAGAATTCAAGCATATGCTTACATACACAGGTAATAGAAGACACACAAAAGAGTTGAAGGTGGCTGCTACCGCAAGACAACAATATGATTAGAAATGTTGATTTTATAATAAATGTCTTAGTACTAGCTGGCTCCTAAAAAGGTAATTCTTAGCAGCACTTCAATGGTTAATCTTGTGATAAAAGGTGATTAAGTCCTTCACAGTCTCAAACTGCTGGGTTTGTGTCCTTAAACCATCAGTGACCTGAATAGCACATAGTCTGTCAGTTCTGCAGAGAAAATACAAAGGCTCTACCTGTATCACTGGTACCCACATTACTGTGTGCATCACCAAGGAAGCTCTGGGGACCTAGACTGACAGCTTATCTCCTGAAAGCAACCTAGGAAAGCTCTGCAGATCAGCAATGAGATAGGAGAAGAAATGGAGGAAGGCAGGGATACTTTTACTCAGGATGCAACTTGCTTAACAGAAGCCCTTAACAAAGTAAAGGAAGGAGAGGGAGTATGGCAGAGAAATAGAGCCTTCACCTAACATGCCTAAGGCCATGAGTTTAATTCCCACCAAAACAAAACACAAATTCAAGCCCAGAAGAAAAGGGAAATGTGGAGGAAAAAATTCATGAGATTACATAGCCAAAATTTGTCCAGGGCAAGAAAGCACCCTTTCATTGAAAATTTCTGATGTTGACATGAAAATAACCACCTGAGCAAGCATCAATGGTTTCAGTGAGTTGAGCAAAGGAATTCAAAGGAATGAATGAATCATCATCCATTTTGTTTTGCTATTATTAGGGATATGGCAAGATGGCCAGATGCCAACTGAATGTCAGAGTCTGACTTTAATATAACAGTGTTGGTGGCACCTCATGATGTGACATCTTCTATATTTTCTTTTCACAACTAACCACTGCCATGACTAATAATAGGTTCCCAAATAGATTCTACAGGGGACCAGCCATTTATTTTATCTTTCCTTCTCTTTTGTTACCTCTGACTCTTTCCTTCCAGTTCTTTGGTTACCTGCAGAGTTGGGGACAGCCAGCAGTGAGAAACCTCCTTGCACAAGACTGACAGAGCCAGGGTTGGGGAATAATGGAAATCAAACTTGGCAAAAAAAAAATGGCTTTTCAGTATATTGAAAAGAGGATTGAATCCACCACGGACCAAGAAATCCCCTCATCAAATCCAATCTTGATTTTTACCTATGAACTGATTAGTCCCGCCTGTCACTCAGCCATTTTATCTCCCAGGTTCAGTATAGCAGCAATTTTGCTGTGGTTTGTCAATTTGCTGTCAGTCCACAGAGAACAGAATATTGTTCAATGTGTTGGAGAGAGAGAGAGAGAGAGAGAGAGAGAGAGAGAGAGAGAGAGAGAGAGAGAGAGAGAGATTCTAAAACACATTCTGGATTGCCAGTTGCAGATACTTAAATCACATTTCAAATTGGGGGAAGAAAACCTTGCAGATTACAATAACAATCCAAAGATAATTATGAGGTCCCAGTCTTGGCACTAAAGGAGAAGATTTTATTTTTATAGATCTCTGACAAGGTAAAACTTGATTTGAAAAATTAGCTAACTGGAAGAGTTCCATGCCGGAACATGAACCTATCTCTGTAATCCTCAAGAACACTTCAAGTGGGACAAATTTAGAAACATTCTACATAAGTAAATAAGTCACCTCAGGAAAAAAGTAATGGTTTTATGTTCTTCATTAGCATTGTGCTTTTGAACATATTATTTCATGTCTCACATTTTGTCACAATATTTTCTCTTGTTTGTTCTGCCGATAATGATCATCTTGATTTATGAACACAGCTAAAAAAGTTAGACAAGCCAAATGCCTTTCCATATTAAGGACACTAAGTATGTAAAACCACTGTATGAGAAAGATAGATGTGCCCAACCCAAAGCATTGATTACAACCTTGGTTTCCAAAAACAGTAAGGAATTTAATGATTTCTTGGTTATCCCCTGTCAATGAGATACAAACAACATTTTTTTTTCTCACTTTTCCCCCCTGAGTTCTGTAGAGCATTTCTAAACTGTCATCCTATTTATAATAAGTTATTATAAAGTGAGAAATATTTGTAAAAAATAAGAGTCATGCTCATAACATTGACATTTGGGTTTTTTCACATCAGAAATCTCTCTAACTCAGTTCCTTTTCTACTTAGGTTCCTATTGCTAGGATAAATGCCATGATTGAAATCAACTTTGGGAAAGAATGGATTGATTTGGCTTACACATCCACATCTTAGTTTATCATCAAAGGAAGACAAGGCAGGATCTGAAGCAGAGACCAGAGAAGAATGCTGCTTACCAGATTGTTCTCCATGGCTTGCTCAGCTTATATTCTTGTATAATCCAAGATCACATCTCAGAGTTGGTACAACCCACAGTTGGATGGTCCCTCTCATATCAAACATTAATCAAGAAAATACAGACTTGCCTACAGACCAGGATGAAGAAGAAAATGGCTCAAGTGGCATTCCCTCTTTCTAAGTGTGACTCTAGTTGGTGTCAGATTTACAAATCTAACCAGCTCAGCCTCTTTTCCATATCTCTGAGACACCTTTGCATTTCCCACATGGATCTCTGCATGACACTTCTTTTAATTTTATTCACCAATGCTAACTGAATATCACTTAGCACGAACTAATTTAACCAGCTTGAATTTACAAGAGTAGATTCTATTGGCATCAATTCTCCATCTGGAAGTGGCATTGAAAAGAGAAATTTGACTTTAAAGATGTAGATTATTAATCAAATGATTCACCATCAACCTCTGGCATCTGGCTACTATCCTCCAAGCAACCTGCATAGACTGTACATACCAAAACTTGTAGCCCATTTCACAAATATATATATATATATATATATATATATATATATATATATATATATATTTGTGAAATATATATATATATATATATATGTGTGTGTGTGTGTGTGTGTGTGTGTGTGTGTGTGTGTGTGTGTGTGTGCAATTGATGCCAGGTTGAGCTAAAAGCTGATACAGTAGCCCAATGGTATGATCTAAGATCTATTTGCCTCTTGCCTCAGCATCTTCCTCAGGTTGGAAAACTCTGTAGTTTTTTAAGCACAATGGGGACTTTTAGTGTATGTTACTCAGGGCTTATAAACTAATTGGAGACAAGTCAGGAGGGACACATGGCTACATAGGTGGCCATTGGTGCTTATACCTGACTTTGAGGCTTCAGAAAGCCACAGAACCACAGAGAATGACTGATCATCATTTAATCACCTGGAACCAAAAGTAAGTGCTTGTAAAAAGAAAGGTGCAGCCACCACTGTAAAGGGCTCTCTCTGGGACTGGCTGGCTGCTGGCAAAGGCTAGTAAAAGAGTTCTGCTTTCCAGATTCTACATGAAGGACCAGCTTTATGCTGAAACCCTAATGTCAGTTCCGTGAAGACAGGCTCCAGGCTTCCAGACTATGGGGCAGAGGACAGATAAAGATGAAAATGCTATTTTTTAAATCCAACATGATGTTCCAAGGATCAAGAAGACCCTGAAAGAAAGCACTAATGGCCTTTGTTCTCTTTTCCAGAAAACAAAAGCCTTTATGTGTATCTCATTACCCAGAACTAGGTCACCATGTACCTTTTGGTAGCAAAGAAAACAGGGAGAATTCAGCTTTTCTTTTCTGAAATATGGTCAAAGTCCATAACACATGACATTATGTTACTATCCAATGGAACCTATTATAATATATGCTAACGAAAATAATTTCAAAGACACTCCTAAAGCTCTTAAAAAGACATAAGATAGATTGAGAAAACTATACTCATATTTTAATATTTAGTAGTAATTATTTTAAAAATAATTTTACAAGTAAACAGAAAACAAAATCTAGGCGCTACCATTGGAAAATGGGTAAATATATTCATATAAAATTTTAGGAAAGAATACCTCACAAGGAGCCCAAAACCATGTAAAAGGAACTGTTGATAATCTAGCTAATTAATGTGTGAATTTAAAATAATAGGTGAAATATTGGTCTGGGGTGAATACTTATACAATTAGTTTAGGCCCAGCTGATAGTACTTATTTGAATTTGTATGGCTTCCTTATTTGATCTAACCATTTTTCCCCAGATACATAGCCCAAAGAAATTACCAAGTTTGACCTCAAGTGAAAAGATTTGGCAGCATTGTTCATGAAGAGGTATGTGTGGTGATGAGTCCTTTGATGGATGAAGAAGCAGTTACAGTAACATGGCTGTATCCAACAAACTCACAGCGCAATATAAAAATATAAGCTAGAGAGTATAATCTATATGCAAACATTTGTTAAGAGTTAAACACTTTTGTGTGCAAAACATAATACAAAATTCTGATAATTTATTAGAGTCAGTGTCCATGGCAAAGAATACAGATGCCAGAATGGAAATAAGACATAAATACAACAGTAGACAATGAAAAAACAAAATTCCCATGATTCAGAGAAAGTAATTTCTTGTACTAGTTATAAATACCCATGCCCACTAGAAATGTGTCACCAAAGAAAATCTACCCAAGAAGTATGTGGTTACTATGGCTACAATTACCCCTCCCCCTCACATTCATGACAGTGATCATAGGGAGGCAGTTGCCATAGACCTTGTGGTAAAAGGACCATGGGGGCAGACTGATACAATGAAAGGCAATTGACTAAGATCCAGAATACCTGGGTACCTCAAGAGCAACATTTTCCTCTCTGATGGGCAAAACTTAATGGTTCTAGTCAAGTCATTTGGAACTCCAGGGGGCAGCTATCAGTCAAAAGATGTTTTGTACAAAGCCCCTTTATTTTTATTTTTTTAAGAACTTATCCAAAAATAATCAGATACTATCTTCATGGGTATCTCGGTCCTCTTTTTATGTATTTCCATTTTGTTTGTTTATTTGTTTGTTTGTTTGCTTGTTTTAAATGCCAGGTGGAGAAGATTTCCATTGCTGTCAGTTAAGAGGGAACAGAAGATACTTGTCAAGCTGCAGAACCTACCAGTTCTAGTGGTCAAAGACTCCCTCTTCTATTTCATTGGTAACTGGCAGTGGTGTCAACCAAGATCAATGAGTTCTCTTTTCGATTTGGACAGTGAGAAGTAGATGCCATGCTGTCTTCTCAAACAGAAGGATTCAGTGTAGTGGACATATATAATTTATTATTATTATATAAAGCAAGCTAGAAATGTTTGCTGAGCACACCCTGTCTTCACCTTGCTAGTTCACGCAAGATATCTCGAGGGAATCAGAGATCAAGCCTGGAAGCAATGTTCCCAGTAAATATTCGTCAAGCTCGCCACAGTTTGCAAAGGAAAGGATGATCTCTGTCCACTGGAATGGTTTCAGCCAGGGCTTCAAATGCTTTCCAACAGGCTCTTAAAATGCAATACCTGTGTGACTTTAGAGGAGTCACTGTCCATCTTTCAACATCCTCTTCCTCTAAAACCTTGAAACATTTGCAAAGCACACAGAGATGCTGGGAACCTCCAATGAGGCACTTAGAAAAGAGAGACTGTGCTATTTGTATTCCCAGAAGCCTCCAAGTCAGCCACCAAGAGCTTCAGATTACATCTTTCATCGAGCTAGCATGAAAATGCACTTTGGGGGGGGGGGGGGGCGGGGAAGAGGTGGAAATGCACCCAAAAGCAACGGCTATAGTTCTGAAAACTCAGAAAATACCAGCAAGTCAGCTGCCACCGACAATATTGTCTTGTCCCTCACATTAGGACTCACTAACACCCAACAATAGATGTATTACATTGAGTACCAGAAACACTACATTCAAAAGAATTACTCTTGAAGTGCTTGGGCCTGTGCATTGTATTGGAAAACACCGCTGTTACTTCAGAGGAGAACCTCACCAAGAGTAAAGCCTCTTCGTGTCCTCATTTTCCCTTTGATGTGCCACAGACTTTTTTTTTTTTCTTAAATGAGCCAACGGTCTTAAAATGTAAAGACACCATATTGTTGCCACCCTGCATTCAGGAACATCTGAGCCCTATTCTTTCTGCTTGGGCTGCAGAAACCTGTGAAGTTAGAAAATGTCCCTGTCTTGTCTTTGAATATTGATAATGAAGACACAGTGTGACAAATTAAAATAGATGTGTCACCTAGTAACTACACATCCTTCCCAGGAGACAGCAATGAAGAAGAAGGAGGAAGAGGAAGGAGAGAGGAAGGGGGAGGAGGGGAGGGAAAGGAAGAGGGGAGAGGGGAGGAAAGGAGAGGAGGAGGGGAGGAGAAGGAGGAGGAGAGATAATAGAGCTCAGGGTTTCAATCACAAATCAGGTGGTTCTGCCTTTCAATAGGAAAAGACCAGGCATTTTTATATCACAACTCAATCCAGTCTTGAATCCCCCAATCAATTTTCTCTCTTCTCCTTATAATCGATGCTCTTGGAATTTCTTTATCTTCAGACAATTTTTTTTATAAGAAAGGGAAATGAATGTCTTTATTTTTTTTTATCATTTATTTTCTTGTATGTGTGTGTTGGGGGTAGGGGAATGGCTGTCCTTTTATGTCATTCCTCTTTGTCCAATCCATTGTTGTGTTATAAATTTAAAACAGGCTGTGCTTCTGAGGCTCCTTTCAAATCCAAGTAGGGGACATGTGGGATATAAAGGTTTATTAGTATAAATGGATAAATAATGACTGTTGAGTCTCGGGAACCTTGTGTTCCATCTAGTTGGCTCCAGTAACTTGTCATAATATTCTTTTTGAAATCCAACTAGGCAGTATCATCACCAAGATAAATTGATCTTAACGTTAACTGGAAAGGCATAGAAAGCATATTGCCATGTTTGTTTCTTTACAATAAATAATTTGGGTCTATGGATTCAACAATGATTTATTTGTAAGTATATCATAATCATTGAAGTGGGTGACAGACATTTTTGGAAATTTACTGTTGAACATATTCAGAATTAAAAACTGTTAACTCCCAAGTTCTTATCTGAACATTATCTTAAATAAATAGTTGCCTGCTGTTCTCCTTCTGGATTCTGACTTTTCTCTCTCTGGTGCTGTATCTCGGAAATAGGAGGAGTAGTCATCAATTGCACCGTGCTGTGAAATGACTCTGCATGGTCTCTAAGGCCGTGGAGGAATCTATCTTGACAAATGAATGTGAATCCCACCTCTTGCTTTCAAAAAGAATTTTTCAACTATTTCAAGATTGCACTTTTCAAAGTCTCAGACGATGGGAAGATGGACCAGTTGTTAAAATCACAGGGGAGGCAGATTTTTTAAAGTAAGTGTAAGACAATCACAGGGCAAGATTCTAAAGCACTCAGTTGTCACCAGAATTACCTGTACAAAGCTTTGATAAGCAAAAGGGAACACAGGAATTTAAAACCATTCATCCTCTCATTTTGCTTGTTTAACCAAGAAGAAGGTGGGGGAGGTGGGCACTGAGGATATCACGTGAGAAGTGCTAAGCCCTAGGGAGTCAAGTAGACGCAGACAAAAGCTGTGATTTCACATGTGGTCTTACTAGCTTTTGTGTCATGTAATACTTGACTGTGTTTAATCATGAAAGAGAGATGATTGAAGAATTCCAGATCTTAAATGGATTCCAGATCTTCTTATTTAGGAAAGGAAGAAATGTGAGGAAAGGGCTGTGTCGGGATACCTCAGCCCAGAAGAGTTAGGCTTCGGTGATAGGATATGGGCCTTCAAAACAGGTTATCAGGCTACTTCAAAGATGAATCTGCGTTTACTTTTGTGTCTTATCTAATGTGGCCACACCCTCTCACAGTTTATTATTTTAATTAAATACATGTAGGTATATATGTATATATGTGGTTTATATGTCCTTATGACACAAGTACAATCCCATTAGAAGTTCTCAGCAAGCCTTCAAGATAGTATTGTGTCTTTCAATCTCATTGTGAATGACCTGAGAACAGAAAAGATGGATGACAGGTCTTGGTGGCAGAAGCTAATTGCTTTTTCATATATTGAGCTTTATATATTTAGATCACACACCTGTGAGAGGGGTTGTGAGTAGAGACACTTGCCTTTGTGAGAGGAACACTGGGAGGTTGGGGACAGGAAATGATATACTTAATTTAATATTTTCTTGCAAAGCTCTTGGCACATTCCAGGTTATAAGGACTTTATAAATATTGATTCACTGATACCCATAACAACCCTGAAAGGCAAGTGCTATCCATGGTGCCATAGTAAAAATTTGAAAGAATTGAAATCCAATGATATTTTAAAAGTTTCATAAGGACGTGGGCACTTTGCTAAGTCTATACCATCAACAGAAGGAGACTCTTGGCTCTCTAGGTAAGCCTTGGTAGTTTACAAGGTTAATGGGTCACATAAAGTACTTAGAAAACACTGTTAAAAAACAACATGTCTGATCTAAATATAGCCCAATAGACTTCTTTGGCTTGAAGTAAGACTGCCTCTGACAGTCCCACATATTAGGAACAAAGTTGAGAGAGAAACAATGAACAATTTAAAGATATGATTGACAAGTCTACCCCCCCAAACAGAAAGGATTCTGCATGGATTAGCCTCCATCAGAGTTTTTTCCTATCCAGATTCTGGCCATCTGTGCATCTTGGCACACACAGTTCATCCTGAGATAGATTGCCTAAGCAGTTTCCCCTCTTAGTTTCCAGTTCATCTTTCCTTTAATCCAAATCTAGAACCAGCTTGTTCAGTGTCTTAAAACACAGTTGTCTTTCAGTATCCACAATAGATTAGTTCCAGGACCCCCCAAAGAAACTGAACCCTCAGAATATTGGAGTTCTTTATGTAAAATGGCATGATAGTTACAAAGATTCTTGCCTCGCTGTAAACCATGTTTAGAACACTTACAATAGCTGATAATGTGCAAATATTACATAATGATTTGTTATAATCAATGATTTTGGAATATTGACAAAAAAGAGAAGTCTGCATACGTTCTGTAAATTTTTAGCCAATATTTTTGTTCTGGGTTGGTTTAATCCACATCTTGTAGCTATGGAGTGCTGATTGTAATTCCACAATTCACACATTACCAAGTTGTCAGGCTCTGCAGATACAATGATAAAAAGACTATGACCTCATCGCTTAAGCAACTGGTTTCCTGGAAAGTTGTTACAATGCACTTATGAGTGTGCTTAAACGAAAGTCAAAAATAAGTTTGCTGAAGGGCCAGGGGGAACACACAAAAAGGAAGGTTGGTTTGTCCCTTGGAGCAGATTTCTTCAAGAAATACACCTTAGCTGGGCTTGGAAGGTCAGTAAAACAAGGCAAGGCTATGGATATAAAAAACATGTCCAAGTAAATCATATCCATTTGCAAAAGTGTGTGACACTCTAGGAAACACGGTGAATTGTAATTTCTTGAAAATTAAAGGGTCAACAAAAAACATAGGAGAAGAAAGAAAGCTACCATAGAGATGTGCTGTCTAGAAGGAATGCAGAGCTCTTTCTCCTGAAAGACTGACTAATGCAAAAAGCACTAAATTAGATATGGGAGACACTATCCAGGTGAGAAAAGCCTAGAGCCTGACCAAAGACATTGTTAGTAGGTGAGGGAGAAAATGATTGTGTTAACTATATGGGGTGATGGATTAAAAGGAAATTAGGATCTAAAAGTGACTTTCTAATTCCTGGCATGATGTTAGTACACTCACTGGCATATATAGCAAATACAGGAGGCAGAAAGGTTTGAGGATAAAAGGCTGAATTTCGAGTATATATAAAATATTCACTCATAACAAGCAGCAGAAGATAGGAGCACATATTAGGAATACAAAAATATGTTTGTTTATGTGTTTTTATGTTTTTATTGATATAGCAGTTGATTGAGATGTATTCATTTCACAGGAATCCACAAGATCTGGGAAATTTATATATTTGAGAGATGAGATAGAGAGATAGAGAGATAGAGAGATAGAGAGATAGAGAGATAGAGAGATAGAGAGAGGTGATATGGATGATAGATATAGATATATAAATAGATGATAGATACATAGATAAATAGATGATAGATAGATAGATAGATAGATAGATAGATAGATAGATAGATAGACAGACAGATGATAGATAGGTGGGTTGGTAGATGGATGGATAGATAGGCAGAAAGACAGACAGATAGAGTGAGATATTCCACCCTTCAGTGTTTGTCCTGCATCTAACAGTAACAAGATTGCCTCTGTATGCCATCAAATCCACACCAACCAGTGCACCATCCTTGAACTTCCCTCTGAAGACAGCTAGTCCTTCAGCCCTGACTCCTTCCCCTGCTTCAAGTCTACCAATGTTTCCTGATTCAAATGAGCTTTTTCATATGCACACAGTACTTTCAGCTTTAGCTTTTGCCCTTTTCACCCCTAACTCAGCTTTACTTATAAATCTCAACATTTCTCCCACCAAACATGGGTTGGTGATGATGGCCATACTAGCCATCCAATGGTTCATGCCTAAATCCTAGTGATTCCTCTTGAGTGCCTTCTCTAGTAATAAATGCAGCAGCTCACAGTGTGAAGGTTACCTGCATTAAATCTCCTTTATCCTTTATGCAGTAGCCCCCATTGAGTTCCTGTCTTTCCATCCTTTCTTCAACCAAAATTGGACAGGACCCCTTAAAGGCAAAATTATAAAATTTCAGTCACTCATTCTGATATCTAAGTGACTTCCCATCATCCCCAAGTGAGACCCAACCTTTATTATTCCCCACACCCAATCCCACCTTTTACCTGGCCTCTGCCTCTCTCTCTCCCTTATACTTTGACCATGCTCCTGTCTATTTCAGTAGCCACTGACCACATGTTCCCACTAAGAACCTGAAATCCAGGGAATGACTTTAAAGAACTGAGTTTCTCATATCATTTAACTTTTTTTTTATTTTGAATTTTGAAGTAGGTACTTATTTAATTTGGGGGGAACTCTTTAGTAAGCTCAGATAACATGAAATTACGAATCTACTTAAGTACTTATAAATTTCATGAAATTAAAATACAGCTCAATTACTGCCAAAGAAGACTTTACTTCTGAATTGAGATACACAATAAGTATAAAATTTGCAATTTTGAAACAATAACATGAAATGTATATTTTACTTGTAATATTATGTAAGTTATATGTTTAATGGAAAATATGTAATTCTATTCTTTTCCTTTTCTTGTTTTTCCTTTCAATTAGTGAAGTTATCAGCAAAGTATAAATCACATATGTGGTTCTCATATTTCTACAGGCCAGCATTGTCTTAGGAAATCCAACTCAGCCTGGTCTCCAGGATTTCTATATTTATTTTTTTATGTCCAGGATGCTCTCATAGACTTACAACTCTGAGTTATCATCACTCATCAGTAATTTTTAATGCAGCTATCCCCTGCAACTACAAACATAATAAGTAAATAAATAAATAAATAAATAAATAAATAAAATAGCTTTTCTATGAACATGCTGTTTAAAGCAGCTTCTTCCCTCCACTTACCTGTTTAATTTTCCCACATGGTACCCATTGCTACAGCTCCATCCTGACACCAGGATTTGACAACTGTTACATGGGATGGATAATTGCTGTCCATCTATTCTGCGCTATGATTCCTTCCTACATGTAGCCTTTGAGCACCTCTGCCATGCTGGAACATGGCAGGCAAAAGAATGTGTCTCAAAAACAAAACAAAAACTTTATAGGACTAACAGAAATTATAGCTTTATAGCTAACAGAAATATAGAATTTTCTGAGTCAATATGAGTTCTCAGCTAATGGCAGCCCGGGTGGGCGGCACGCAGACTCTTCGCCACATCTCCTTCCTCAGACATACCCAATACCCACAAAGCATTCATATTTAAAGATAATGTTTTTTAAATGATTTGGACTGGGAACATTGCAAAGCACTGGAGAGGCCTGATGCTGAGCAGTAGCAGGTCACAGGTCCTCGAGGGCTGACATATCCCTAGAGGTCTTAAGCAGCACAGATTTGACTCACCAGTGCTGTTCATCTCTTCTTTCATTTAACTCCCATTGGTCCTCTTTTTTTTTTAAATTTGGATATTTTATTTATTTACATTTTAAATGTTATTCCTTTTTTCCAGTTTCCCCTCTGCTTTTAGAAAGTGTGCTGTAACAAAATCATGAAACAAAACTTAGGTTTTAGTTTGAAAAGCATCAATGGGAGGAGAGGTGGGTCCTGTGGAGGATTGATGCCCTCACATAGGGGGATGCTAGAGTGGGTGGGTGGGTGGAAGGGCACCCTCATAGAGACAAAGTGAGGGGAAAAAGAGGGGATGGGATGGGAGTCTGTGGAGGTGATACCTGGAAGGGGGATATCATTTGAAATGCAAACAAATAAAATGATTAATAAAAGAAAAAAAGAAAGAAAAAGAAAAGCCCCCCCCCCAAAAGATATTGTGTTTTAAATTATTTTCAAAAGAAGGGTTTTTTTTAAATAATCCTTGGAAGTTTAATAATGAAAAACTATATATGACATATAAAAGTATGACCCCTTTCTGGAAAAGTATGCCTCAACTACTTTGCAGTACTGCCATGATTCCAGGAACACAGTCATCGCTCTTGAATTTGTAAGCAGTTAACAGGTGATCACAACAATAATGGAAATTAAAAGAACAAAGCAAACTCATGCAGGCCATCTCCAGAGCAAAGATATAGAGGGCCAGCCATTGGTCCTCTGCTGGGAATCCCTGCGAAGGTTTGCCTATCAGTTCCAGCAGAGTCTCATCAGTCAGATACAAAGACAACTCTCTACAAAGTGTGAAGCTGTGAACATAGCATGGAAATTAAGGAATCTTAAATTTATCTCTTAAATAACATCAACTTCCACTTCAATAACAGAGACTGAACTAAGGGCTACATCAACACAAGCATCAGGCAATACGGCCTTCTAGCTGGGGAACTCGAACACTGAAGGTATCTGCAGAAGCACAGGAAGCAGGTGAGATGGACCTTAGCTTGACTTGCCTAAGTCACAGAACTTTTTGTAATCCTGAGACCCTCACCATGGAGAGTGACACTAAATCTTCAGTGGTGGGAAGAAAACAGTAAGAATCGAAAGTTTCCCTAGGGAGGGTCACGGTGGTGGAAGTGTGTGTGAGAATGACTGCCAGCCCATCTGATGGCACAGCCTGAAACCATTTCCAAGTCACCATTACCAATTTTATTTTAGAATATAGCTAATGAGTTTGTGTGGCGGGCTGGGGGTTGGCGGTACAAGAATCACATTGAACATAGTTTCTTGTCTCCATTTTGCCAAGCAGGATGGATGCTACTGAGTTGTTTATATTCTTCATCTCTGTTTACTACAACTCAATGAAGAAAGTCAAGATTGTGTATGAATAAGGGATACATAGATCTAATTTCAGAGTTAGGGTGATGCTGTGTGTGTGTGTGTACATGTACACATATATATACAGGTGTGTTGCATGTTCTGTGTTATATAGGTAGTATATATATATATATATATATATATATATATATATAGTATATGCTATTATTTGTGTGTGGTACATATACGAGTACACATGTATGTTCTCGAATACACATGTGGAGCCACAAGCAGACACTGGGTATCTTTTATCATTACTTTTGGCCTTATTCCCATGAGACAGGCTTTCTCAATGAACCATAAGTAGATGTTCACCATTTCTTTATGCCGGCTGGCCAGAGAATTCCATGGATCCACCTGGCTTCGCTGCCTAATTCTGGGGTTGTAAGCATATGCACCCATGCCCAAATTTTTATCTGGGTATTTGTGGTTGGCACTCAGATTCACATAATTACAGAACAAGTGCTCTTATCCACTGAGCATTTCACCAGGACTTCATGTGTCCTCTTGAGAAAGGATATTGTGGAGAGAGTCAGCTTTCAACAGTTTGAACATTTTGGAGGACAAAGTAAAGTTAGCTACAAAACCCTGAGATGTGCATGACATTATAGAATCACAGTATACATCAAATCACAATGTATTTAAAGCCTTTCAGATCAAGAGCCTTTTATTTTGAAAATGAGAAAAAAAATTAAAAGCTATCCTAAAGTGTTTGGGATATTAAAGTTTACTTTTATATTCTTTATTCTATATTCTATA
Source organism: Arvicanthis niloticus (assembly GCF_011762505.2). Classification (NCBI taxonomy): domain Eukaryota; kingdom Metazoa; phylum Chordata; class Mammalia; order Rodentia; family Muridae; genus Arvicanthis; species Arvicanthis niloticus. The sequence goes on from NC_047660.1 coordinate 107,494,775, forward strand.
GCTACAAATTGCTTCAATGACTATTTGTCATGATTATCTTTTCTCGCCCTAGCAGACCCTCAGCTGGGATGTATACCTTTTATACGTCCTTATATGATGGTGGTTAAATGTGACAACACTTTCTGCCTACAAGATGATATGCATAACTGTTCTTGTGCTGACAATTCATTTCATTTCTGATCTCTCATAGATCTAACTTTACACCTCTGGCTGTCAAAATGCATGTGCTGGCCTTCTATATTTAAAATGCAGTCATGAATGAAGGAGATAACACCTCTTTATTACAGTTTGGGGAAACAATACAAATCATCTTGGATATTGAAATATCCCATGAAGCACTTGGGCATACTTTACTTTGTGCTTCAAAAATTGCAGACAATATATTCAAAGAAACAGACATCCACTGAATCTATTGTTAAGGCTGTGATACTTCTTGGCCATCTGCAAGTGTGTAGACACTAAATTGAATCAGTGAACAACAAATAAATAAGCAGAGAGAAAACTAGAAAAGGATACTGTGCATGCTTTGTTGTTGGTTATTTCAAACTCACTTCAAGGCCATCAGGAATCCAAGTTCTTTAGCAGAGATTAGTCATATGCTGAGGGCAAAGTCAGATTTTTGACTCTCCTCAAGTATTCCAATCAGGACAGAGCAGGTTCAGGAGGGATCTTACAAACAGCGAAACATCAGCAATGCCATGCAGTTTGTTTCATTTCAGAAAGTTTCTTTAACACACATTTAATTCAAGGACATGTAAGTGTTATATGTGTATAATTGTATATATATGTGTATATTGTATATATGTGTGTATAATTGGGACCTTGACAAAGCACAGATATGAAAAGGTAAGCATTCAGGGCAATGTTATGCTGATTACTCTGACACAAACATTATGTGTAATATACAAGCATTGACAAAGAACTTTCACATGGTACTCCATTAATATGGACAATTACTATGTGCCGTTCAAAATATATATAATGCATATTTCTAAATAGGTCTAGGCACAGGCTGTTGGCTTAAGAGCCCTGTTGTAATAGTGGAGTTAACTTTATATGATTGTTTGAATCTATTGCCGGAGGTCATATGTTTAAAACTTAATCCCCAAAGTGGCAGAACAAAAGTTAAACTTATCATGCTGTGTTAGAAACATGAAAGATATTTGAAGAATTAAGAATTTAGAGTCTGAAAGAAAACCAACAAACAGACAGAACTAGAAATAAGAGCAGCAAGAACACATGAAGAATTAGCAAAGAATAAATGAAACAAAGTACCTGTGGTAGTTCGAATGAGAATGGCCTCCTCTGTAGGTGGATGTATTTGGATACTTGATTCTCAGTTGGTGGATGGTTTGGGAAGAGCTGGGAGGTACGGTCTTGAAAGGAGATATGGTCTTGGGAAAAGGTTGTGTCAAAGGGGGTGGGCTGTGAGGTTCCAAAAGCTTATGCCATTCCCAGTTAGCTAGGTCTCTCTGTGTCTCTGTCTCTGTCTCTGTCTCTGTCTCTGTCTCTGTCTCTGTCTCTGTCTCTCTCTCTCTCTCTCTCTCTCTCTCTCTCTCTCTCTCTCTCTGTGTGTGTGTGTGTGTGTGTTTAGATTAGATGTAAAGATCTCAGCTACTGCTCCACTACCATACCTACCTGTCTACTGACATTCCTAGCTGTGATGGCCGTAGACCTACCCTCTGAAGCTGTAAGCAAGCTCCAATAAAATGTTTTTTTTTTTTAATTGGCATGGTCAGTCTTTACAACAACAAAACAGTGACTAAGACCGTGCCTCGTAAAAATCAGCTGAAGGAAATTCAGAAATGTAGAATAAGGAATCCCATGACAGATGCACAGAATCCCGTGCTAGAACGGTGATGAATACAACATTTATAAAATGCAGTGTGTTAAGTGTATGTCTGTCTCTGTGTGAGAGTCTGTTTGTGTGAGAGAGTGTAAGAGAGGAGAAAAACTACATTTAGATTTTAAAGAAAAGAAAGTTTTGGGTGACACACAAAAATTCCATAAATAAATAAATAAATAAATAAATAAATAAATAAATAAAATTACTTCTTTCCCCCCTCAAAAAGATGCATATATTTTCAGCATAACTTTTCCTTGGATTATTGATATTTTGAACTATCTGAGATGGGTATGATTTGCACATCTTCCAGTAAGACGTACTTTGCCTTCCATTCACTGACATAAGATGAAATCCAATTGTAAAGAGTTTACAAATGCATAAGAGGTTACTATGAAGAATCTGTATATTGGGCCCTTACATAAACATGCTCCATCTTCTTCCCTCTAAATATTCCTTAATACAATATTTGATTTATGTCATTTTGACAAAAAAAAAAACCCACTTATTTAACTTAAAAAGAAGAATGGTTTCTTCTTTTTAATGGTTTGGGCACTGGCTCAAAAAGCTTAGGCCCAGGGTGTTCAGTTGGCTCCAGAGCTTTTGGGGCTGTGGCTAGGCAGTGTATTACTGAGGGGGATATATGGTGGGTCAAAGCTGTGCCTCTGATGGCAGCTAGGAAGCAAGGAAATGATGAATAGGTTGAGGCTCCACGCTCCTCTTCAAAGGAAGGCTCCCAGTAGCCTATCTTAAGCCCCGCCCATTAATTATGGATGCTGACTCTTCTCATGGGCACCACAGTCTAGTGATCAAATCTCCAGTATATGGGCCTTTGAAGGGACACTTGGCTACCACAGGGACACTTGCAAGTACAAACAACAGAAAAAATGGAGCAAAACATACTGTCTTTATAAGTCACTAACTAGACTGTTCGAGCCAAGATGGGGAACCCTCTTTCTGGTAGAACCCCAAACCTAACAGCCTTCTCAAACTTTCCTGATGTTGAATTTACTAATTACGAACTTCTGCATATCTGTGATACAGCTCTTTCTAGACTGGTGAATTCTCACGCACTCTCACTGTTCCACAAAAGCATGTCAGCAGGCAGGCATTTGCCTAATGGGAGTACCTTTTCAAAAGACAGAAACCTTCCATTTTGGTTGTGAAAGTGACCATTTTAGCCACCAAACTCCTATACTCTCCCAGGGCCATAGGCATCACTGGCATCTTCCAGATAACAGCACTATCTACAAAAGACAAGCTTTACCTGCAAATCAGTTCCAGAGGCTATATCTGACATGCAATTGACAAGTCTAGTCATTTATGGATGGAAACACAGGGTCCTGTTGACCCAGGAAGTACTGCTAAGAGTGCTCACAACACAAATGGTTGTAAGGCAGGGAGGGGCGATGTAGTGTTCTTCACAGATAAAGGCATCAGGCCTCACAGAATAACCTAGCCCAGTAAATTTACCAAGATTTCACTCGAGATTCTTTTGCAGTATTCACAAGCTTTTATCTCTCTGACAACCAAACCCCAGAGGTTTGCCAAAATAGAATTCCAGTGTAGCAAAAGAGAAAGCTAAAGAATTATGCATTAATAACACCTTTACCCACAGGCTGAACATATTTTCATCTCTACAGATCATGTACAGAAGATCTTAGGTTATTAAAGGTGAACGAGGCTAATAGGCTTTGGGATGGCTCTCTTGGGACACCTATTTGCATAATGGAGCTAATACAGGGCATCCCAGCTCAGCAGTTCTTAGGGCTCTGCTACTTGTAGCCACACATGGTACTTTTAATTCACTAACTAAATGACTTTGTGGAAGAGTTGCTGGTAGCTACTCTCAAAACTACATCTATAAACAATTCATGACCATATTTGCCAATGAGGAAAAGCCTAATTGGTAAAGATGCATGGCTTAATTAATCTGTCTCTTGGAAAATCCCAAATTAATGCCTGCATAAAGATCACCATCGATAAAGATTTAGACACTGCTGTAGTTCTCTGAATAATTCAAGCGCAGGGTTGGGACCTCTGCCTTGCTCTTCAGGCCTGAAGATGTAAAAGCCTCTAGCAGGAAACAGTTCAGAAGCTGCTTCTCAAAGACAAGAAACTCAAAGTTTCTGCCTATGATCTCCTTTCACAGAGCATCACTGCAGTGACATTTTGTTTAAAATAATTTAATTCACAGAAACCTAAACAGTAGAAAATATTTAGCTTAAGAGTTAAGAGCATGTGAATGCTTTTGTTTTAGGAGAGAGAAAGAGGGGTTGTTTATTATAGAGAAACTACTTAATATTATGTACTTAATCTGTGGGGTAAATTTCTGTGATGTTTGTATTGTAAAGTGCTTTCACTTTATTAAACAATCTCTGGATTGATCGAGATCTAAGTTAGCATGAATGATAATATTGACAGAATATTTATATGTTAGATGCTCTACTGTATCAGGTGATTTACATGGATGAATGCATGTACTCCTTATCTCTCTGAGTTATTGTTCCCACAGTACATCTGTTTTACAGTTGAGCACAAAGAGGGCAAATATTTTCCTATGATCACACAGGCAATGTTACAGCTGATCTGACTCTACCTAGACATTGAATTAGCCCATCTATTGAGTACTCTTGCTTCAAATCTTTGTTGTCTACCATGCTTTATCCTTCCTATGACTGTCTGTTATATAAAAACCCAAGTGTTCCTGATCCAGTTCCTCCCAAACATGTCTGCATGATATAGGTTTGGGGCAACTCTGGACCATTCTTGGTCTGCTTTAATAAACTTTGAAATCCGCAGAGGCTATCAGTGATAAGCCCTGGGACCCTAGCTACATGGGTTTAATCTTTCTCTCATTGTCCAGAGTTGAACCGTGGCTCACATCTTATTCTTCCCTTTGAGCTCTCAGCCATTTTCAAGTTCTGGGTCTGAAACCCTTTTTCCTGTGGTCTAGCTTCCATAATATTAAAAAGTCCTATGTAAGTTGTCAAGGGAGGGAAACAATGAACAGTCCTACCCAGCTGTGACATCTAGAAGCCACAACAATGACTAGCATGACAAGACATGCATCAAGGTACAATAGCAGCACCCACATGTCCATAACCAACAGCTGTCTAATTGTACTTAAAGTCCAGTGAATAGGAGGGAAACCATATCTGGTACTAGAAACTTAGACAAATACCTAGGCTAGTAAAATCATGGGCTCTAGAAAAGCATCAGCCACTGTCACTTTACAAGACCAGCATAAATCCTTACATTGTTCTAAATCTTATTCTTATACCCACATAAAAATACAGTTATCACCCCTCCTCAATGAAATTCTCTTCACAACAAAAATGATGGAAACCATCGCACAAATCCAGAACTGGACACAAGGCAGAAACCAATGAATCACAGAGAGTTCTGACACAATGACCACATCTATATCATAGCTCCACATCTATGCCTCAGGGAACATCGGAGAAGAGGGGGCACAAAGATTATAAGAGGTAGTATAGCAGAAAGTCTGTTGTAAGATTGTCTCTCATAGAAACAGCTGCATAAAGATGACCCAAAGAGTGATCATATCAATAGACATACTAATGCAGAAAGGGGAAGGGGGGATCTCATGAGGTCCCAGCCATAGATAAAGAACTGCAGGTAATTAATGACTGTGGAGAGAGGGAGAATTTGCCTCTCAGGGAATGAACACCCTAGTTTCTTAGTACAAAGTGGTCCATCCTGAAACTACATACATACATACATACATACATACATACAAACAATAAAAATACACTCAGCAGGTTGTATTTACATATTAATGTGTGTTTGTGTATGTGTGTGCACATGTATATGTGTATGTACACGTATATGTCACAATAAAATCAAATTATATCCATTTGAGAGTCAGGGGGACATAGGAGAGATTATGAGGAGTGGATATGGGAGGAGGTGACGGGAGAAAAGGCAATGGGAGAAGTGACATAATTATATTTTAATTAAAATGTATTAAAATGAACTATAAATACAGATCACGTTGCATCCTACTGAGTTCTCTGCTAGGCCCTACATTAGTGAAGTACAGACGATTCCTGTTGTCACCTTGAGACTGTTTACAGGATGCTCTGGAACTTCAGTTGCTATTGCTCTCAGTCAGCCAATGCAATAGGAGGCTGCCAAGAATAGTTGTGCCTGCTGAGCGCACACAGCATCCGTGTCATGTTCAAAACAAAAAGGAAGCTGTTCCTGTAGAGCCAGTCCTCTCAGCTCAGCCATTGTCTTAATAGGTTTGGGTGACTGTAACAACTTGCCACAGACTTAGAAGCCACCAAAATATTTTTGTATTTCTAACCATCCCGGAGGCTGAGACTTGTAAGATGAAGCACCTGCAGTCTCTGTGTTTGCTGAAGCTCATTTCATGTCTCACAAATGCATATTCCTCTCTGTGATGTCACAGTACAGTAAGGGTGTGGGGGGGAGTTCCCTGGGCACCCCAAAAGTCCTCACTCTATTCTGAGAGTGAGCATATGAATGTTCATTGGACATAAACATTCAGTCAACACCCAATAGCATCCCTTGCCACTTAGTTTAGAAACTCTACCTAACCTGAAGTTATCCAAAAATGTCTGGAAAAATAGTTTGCTGAGGTAATCATTACCACAAAAGAAAATGCTACAACTAGAGATGTGGTATTGTAAAATATGATAATTATTTTTCAAATATTTGAAATTCCGTTCCTAAATAGAGCCACCGAATTACCCCCACAGTGCTTCCTAAAGTAATATCAAGAGTTTGAAGTTTTGAATATGCAAATTCTAACCCAGTACAAGAAAGAATTTGGTTATTATAGCTTTTGAAACAAAAGACTGAAGTATCAGTACTTCCAAGTATACGAAGATGTGGGCTTTTTTAAATAACAAAAATAGGAAAGAAAATAAGATTTTTTTTCTGAAGAAGCAATTTGACAATATAGTTTAAAACACTAAACCGCCTACATCCTTTAACCCAGAAATCCTGCCTATGCATGTTTATCTGAGTAATTAGAGTGATACAAAAATGTTTATGAGAAAATTAACTGTAATTGCAGTATTTTTGGAACAGTGAACATTTTAAGATAACCTATAGAGCTATCAACACAGAGGTACACTGCATTTATCAAATATAACACTATTCAGTTATTTAAAAACACATAGGAGGCAGACATTTCATAACTGGATAAATATTTATATTACTAGGTGAAGGAAAAATTTTAGCAGGGAATAATGGCACATGTCTATAATTCCAGCACAGAACACTCAAGAAAGCCAGAGTTGGGAATGAAATTTTTGAAGAGAAGCTATGTTTACAAAGGCTGATTTAAGCTTTATCTACAAAGATGATTGACGTATAAGAACTTCAGCCATGTATTGATGTTGGAATGTTGCAGGTCCAGAACCCAATTACAATTCTTCTTGGGCTATATGTAGCCCCTTAAACAGCCATTCCATACCCACTTCTGTGTTGGATGGGACTAACAGATACAAACTATTTGGAGCATATTAACAAAAGTCTAGTTTTCACCAACCAAGAAGCTGAGTCATCAGATAGCATCTGGGCCTATAGCTGAAATTTCTCCACTATGCTGTAACCACCAGAGTAATGTTTCCACTACTGTATTTAAAAGGGGGCCTTGATGTATGTTTGTTTGTTTTGTTTTTTAAATCTGTTATTACAAAAGCTTCATGAAACTTCTTCCACATTGAAACACAGAAATTGGGATATCTTGAATCTGTCTTCCTGCCTGGCAGTAGGCCCATGCCATTAATCCCAGCATTGGGGAGGCAGAGAGAGGCAGATCTCTGAGAGTTCAAGGCCACCCTGGGCTACAGAGTGAGTTCCAGGGCAGCCAGGGCTACACAGAGAAACCCTGTCTTGAAAAGAGAAATGTATCTTCCTGGAGCATGGTCACCTATATTTGGCTCCACAATAAACTATTTCTCCTTTTAAAGTGACAGTTCTGTCTGTGTCAACATAGGAAATGGAAAGAGGGAAATTGCAGGGGAGAGAAAGGAAGGAGGAAAGGAATAGAGGAAGGGAGAAGAAATCCCAACTCTTTAATTGAAGAGAGAAAAATAAATAAATAAATAACACCAAATATTAATACTTCTACCTATAGAATAAAGCACAATTGTCCCTATGTGCCTTTTGTTATTTCCCAGCCTGTTTAAGGTGAAAAAATATACTCTTATTTTTTTTTTTCGCATCCAGGAAGAAAAAAAATAAAACAACGAAAGCAGATAACACATGTCCTTGTATCTCTAGTACCTGACTCACAGTGGGAGGTTACCCATTTTTTGTTGAATAAATGAATAAATTAATTAAATGTTATAAATATTTTATGGAGTGAACTCTCCAAAAGAGTTAATAGCGTCTCATTACTGGAAGTGTTTAAGCCGAGGTTGAATGACTCTCAGAGTCTTTGGAGGGCATTCTTATTTTGATTTAGATCAGTGATTCCCCAACAGAGGCACCTGGGAAATCCAAGATGCTCCAGAAGCGTGTACTCCCAAAAGCAAACTTCTGGCCCCACCTTGGGTAGCAGAGTTTAATGGAATTAGGGAAAATATGCCACAGTTGTTTGCCTGGAAAGGTGAAAAATATGTTCAAGATGATTTTCACACAGAAAAGCCCAACTGGAGTCCTGAGTTGACAGTGCATACAGGCTCCCAGGGCATCAGCCTTGGCTCTTCCTGGGACTGAGAAGCTCTTCTCTCATATCCAGACGCTCCACTATTCAGCAACTATGTTCTTGTACATTGAGGCTCCCTTAACTCCAAGACATAGCACCCTCTTCCTAAGACTTCCCACACATGTATCCTTTCTATGGCGCCAATGATTTAATCCAATATTATGTAATTGACTTAATTATCAGTAATACTGATCTTAGAGTTTGAATGTGGAACATCCCCATGGGCTCATGCATCAGAGTATTTTGTCCCTATCTGGGAACAGACTTTGAAGTGGAGCCTAGCTGAAGGAAGTGAGGCCTTGAGTTTAATTAGCTTTTATACACTATTTTTCTATTCTCCACTTCCTGACAATAGTTGCAATGTGGCTAGCTGCCTCACTCTCCTGCTACCATGCTATTCCATCCAAGATGGGCTTGTATCCTCTTCAACTTTAAGCAGAAAAGAACCCCTTTCTACATAAACAGACCATAAGCAATCTTGTTCATAACCTTTCTCATTGTTGTGACCAGTAATCTGATAAATGACTACTTAAAAAACTCTATGAACAACACAGGAATCTTTATTTAACTTTTTTGTTTCCTTTAACACAAGAGCCTGACATGCAGAAGCTCAGAAAAATGCTTGCAAATGAACAGCAACAGCCATAAAAATGCATGGATTAAATGTCTGCAGTTCTAGTTGCAGGAGCCTGGCTGTTGCTTCCTTCTCTAAGTGACATTCCCGTTAGTCTATCCCAGGAGTTGGCAAACTTTTACTGTAAAGGGCCAAATAGAAGCATCTTCAGTTTTATGAATCATAAGGTCTCTGTCACAACTACTCAGCTGTGCCACTGAAACACAAAGGCAGCCATGGCAATACATAAATATGAGTGTAGCTATTTTCCCGGAACGCTCTAAGATGAGTTTGGGCCACTGGCTACTGTCTGCTGACCTTGTTCCCTTCACATTGATGGAAACTTCATTAAGACAGAATTCAAGCTGCTCCAGGTCATGTTCATGGCTTGCTTTCTTTGTCAGGTTTTAGGGACAAAGCTTTTGGCTCTAGAAGCACAGATGTCTTGCCTAAAAGCATGGGACCTCGGAAGCAATATCTCTTCTGACTAACACACTAAAAGTGTTCCCTAACTCAATCTTCATAAAGACATCAGAGTGTTCATTGAGTGTGGCCAAATCCAGACACAATGGGTGGGTCAGACACGAAGTTCGTATCACTAATTAGGGAGTTCGTGGTTGGTCTTGGTGGGCATCTTCAGCTCCACATCATTAATTTTAGAGGAGTTAAGCCCTGACTCATCTTCTCTAGCACCACCAGCTTCCAGAGAAGATGCACTCTGCTATGTGTGACCATGACATTTCTACATTACCACCACAACATCTTAAATCGATTTTTGAAAAAGGATTCTGCCTTGGTGGATTTCTGCAATATTTCCTACTTGCTACCATCTTTTGCTGAAGATACCTAGGGCTCAGTATTTCCTACACAGGGTAAAAAGCTGGGGCTATGGTCACAGGATGGGGCAGAATTCAAAACTCTATAATGAAGGGATTATTTGGAAGAAACACTGTGTTGCCTGCAAGCATAGCTCTAGGTAACAGATGCTATGTAGATTGTAGGTAGCAGGATGCCACAACCCCTCAGTCATATTATGTTCAACATCAAGATGCTTATGAGGTATGCATGTAAAGACTAAAGAATACAGACAGTCTTGGGAGTCTCTCCCTTATGGAGCCACTCTATTCCTCTTCTTGAACATATTACTACACTATTTTACATTGTGAAACATAAAATATATGGCTATTGCTTAAGACACCTATTAAGGGTGAACATTTCATTTTTGATAAGCACTAAGACTCTATATAAATTTTGTATAGAATGTACACACACATATATACACACATATACATATTTCAATACATAAATATGTGTACATATATACATGTATAATATATACACATATATGTGTGTGTGTGTGTGTGTGTGTGTGTGTGTGTGTTAAACACAAAAAGAAGGACAAAGCCTATAGGGAGAAATTCTAGTAAGTCAGAAGTGGTAGCACATGACTGTAATCCCAGCACTCAGGGGACAGAGCAAGGAGATCATGCAAGTTGGAATAAAGTTGAGTATGGAGGAAGGAGGAAAGAGACAAAGATTTTTTTCTTCTAAGAAAGACCTCATATCGAATATTGCATCGTATTATAAAAATAGATCTATCAATATCAATAATTTTGTCACAAAAGTATTGTTCTTATCTCAAACCAAATGGACTAAAAATGGAAACAGACCTAAGGACAACATTTATCTTTTCTCTAAAACATCAGCTTTGTCTACTCAGAATATTCCCATTTTAATTTACTCTCTATTGCTTTAATAAAAAACCCTGGGGAGGAGTTTATTTGGTTGACAAGCTACATGCATCATGGGGGGAGCGAAACCAGGAACCCGGAGGGCAGGAGTTGAGGCAGAGACCATGGAGCAATGCTGTTTACTGGCTTGCTCTCCCTGGCTCACTCAGCTACTTTTCTTACACAACTCGGGCCCACCTGTCCAGCAATGGCAACATTCACAGTGCGTTTGGCCCTCCCACACCAATTAGCAATTAAGAAAATGCCCCACAGACATGCCACAGGCCAATTCTATGGAGGCAATTCTTCACTTGAGATTCTGACCTTCCCAGGTGACTCAAACTTGTACAGTTGACAAAAACTACCCAGTATATTTCCCAATCCCTTTAAGGACTTTGGCTGAGTAACACACTTCTTCAATGTTGATTTTAAGAATCTATAGGAATTTATCGCCTTCATTCTGGGTAAAAAACAAACACAATTTGTTTAATTTTATAGTTCTATAGGCCTTGGAATAAAGCCTGCTTTCTTGTGCTGATTCTGCATTGCCCTAAGTGTACTGCCTCAACTGCAGAGCCTCTGACACCACATCCTTAAACTGCAAGGACCCAAGCTACTTACCCCTCACTCCCCAAGTGAAAGGCAGTTGATTCCATCATGTTGGCCTACCTGTTGCTGAGCCACCTCACTGATGTTCTAGACTCCACACAGTCCCTTTGCTCCCTGTCCACTGAGGACAAACTTACTAATTGGCATCTGCTCTTTCATTCCATTTTCTCCCTGGTGATGAGGTGGGTAAGAATGAGAAATCACTGGTACAGATGTAAGCCCTGGAGTACACATTAGGCAGAAAGTGGGTCTCTTATGGATTCTCTCTATGCTTGTCTGTCTGATCAGCATCATAAAGAACCCCCAGCATCGAATTATCAACTCCATTGAGTCAACAAATGCTTCACTTGCCTGAATTCCTGTCTCCTACTTTGTTTCCTGAAAGCATTCTACAATAAATACTGCCCAGTTGGAGCTAGGTTGAGTAGGGTTGCTATCAATTCAATGTAATCATACCCATCTTCCTTTCTTTACTTGTTCATATAAGAATCAATTCAAATCTCTAGATAAGAATAGACATTAATGTGTCCAAGAGTTGTATTCAAATGCTGACTTGTCTTCTACGATTGTTCAACTGAAACTGTATATTAATTTTGAAAGACACTATATGTATTTCTACAGTGATAAATTGAGAGACATCATATCTGATCTGCTTCTTTTTCTGTAATCTCCAGGTAAGATAGACATGAAAATAGACTTTGTCTCTAGCAGATAGTGACATTCCCTACCTATTAGAGAACTAAAAATAGCCCCAGATATCCCTAGCAATAGCAGGCAAAGAACTCTTAGTTCACATTTCTTATACATACGCAATACAAAAATTGCAAGTGCCCATGATCGAATAGGTGCTCCTGCTCCTGTTGACATCAAAATCTCCAATTACCCCAGGATTTGAGTGCTGACGGGGTTCTGATTTATTTGGGGGCAAATTAGGCAGCATAATGAGTAAAACAAATACTTCAAGGATCAAATTTAAATGAACACATGTAAAGCAATTCAGGTGTGAGTCTGACGGCCACAGTTATTTCTTCAATTGTGGTCAAGACTTGGCAGCAACAAACTTCAATTAATGGGCTGGAGTTCCAACAATAACAAGTGTATTGCTAAGAATGGATTTACAGAAAACTTGGCCAGTTGGATCCAAAGCTACCAAACTGGCAAATTGACTAGAAGTAGATGGAAGAGATTATACTTCAGAAGACAGTGGTGGGGGAAAAAATCTCATGTATGGAAAATTGCTGTCTTTGGGGATTCTGGGAAGAAAAATAACTTTGTTGGTCATTACTTGTGCAACTGGTTCTAATACCCAACATGTGCATTGTATCTAACCATTTAAAATATACTCATTCTCGAAAGCACCATCTCCTAATATCTCCCCACAGCCCAGAAGTCAATGAAACACACTGATAGCAAAGGAGAGGCTCTGGGTACATAAATAACATCCCTAATGTCACACAGATGTGCAACACAAAAGCAGCTGTATCTGTAAAATAAACAAATACAAGCACTATCCCTTAGAAGGTGCCGGATTGTGGTGCTACTTCTCACTTTGGGAGCAAGATTGAAAACTTCATCCAGTGACAGGATTTTTCTTTCAGTTGTGGAGGACTGATGGGTGACTTGTGGGCTGTGACCAACCAGAGGTGGTGAAGGACACTGTCAGAGTAAGACACTCTGAGATAACAAATGCTGACACAGACCTCACTGTGTCTGGCCTCACATTCATCTGCAGCCAGTTCCGAAATGTGTGTAGGGCTTTTCCTCTGTGGGATTCCAGGGACTAAGAAATGATCCTTTCAACAAAACAACCTAATACACAAATTAGTCTTCAAGCTGAATTCCTCATCTTGTTCCCATCTCATCTTTCTTTACTTCAGAACAGAAAAACAAGCCTAAGCCTGAAAAAATCTATCTCGATGATTTTTTTTATGCTTGAAAAATGCCATTTGGAATTTGCATAAAATGATCCAATATATTGTAGAGCGCACAATGCCAAGTGGTACCAACACATCACAATTGTTTTCTTATGCATCACATAAAGGGTGTTTCTAGAATCATAAATGTTCAAGTAGGAAGTAAATTTAAAGTGAATTTAACACTCTGGTTTTTCCAAGAAAGAAGTCCCAATGACAAATAAGAATAGCTTGGTATGTGATTCAATCATTTGAGGTAGGAAGTCCTGCCCTTAAACTGGGCCACATCTGGTGGTAGCCCAGAGAAAAGGACATGGAAGAAGGAAGTTTTTGCTTTTCATCTGCTTGTCCTTGTTGTTGTTGGAAAATTTATCTGCTCTGCTGTGTTGCATGTAGTTTTAAAAACTACCACCTTTACCCAGGATTGGACCATGCTCTGGCCCCTTCCTGCCTTCCCTTTGTCCTACCTGGTTTAGCTCCGTGAGGTGACCAAGTTATCAGCCCACTCTTGAGACCCTTGAATCTGCAAATAAGACACACACTCAGCTTTGTTACTTTATAACTTGCCTACTAGGCACAATTGCTGGACACAGATATCTCCTGCCCTGAAAAGTGTGCCCTTACCTATTTATTATCTTCATCTCTTCTCCCTCTCTAAACTTAATGGCTTGTTCCACCTAATCCCTGTCAAATATTCTTGGCCCCAATATGTAGCAGAGGCCATAGGCCCCAGCCCCCCACCCCCAAGGCGTAACATGATTGTTATGTTCTGCTTTCTCCAAAGGATGGCAGAAAAAAACAAACCTTTCTCCTTCCTTGTATCTGCCTTTTCCACCTGGGATCTGGTAGAGGAAGTCCCACCTCTACCTTCTGCCCAACAATTACCCCCTGGCCTTCTTTACTGACAAATCAAAAGCCAATCAGGGAAAGAAAATTATCGATAGAACTTACACTGCTGCTCAACAATTCTTTTTTGGTACCAAAACCTACTTGTTCAGGATTCCAGTATAGACAGAAGACCGGCAGTTTTATATGAATTCCTTGAGATTCAAGTACCAGGTCAAGACTTTTGAGATATCCAGTCTTATGGACTGAACAACTACCAGATCCTTGGCCTTTCTGTCCAGAGACAACCAATGATGTATTGCTCCAATGTTATACAGCCCATAGGCCACCCTAATAAATTCCATATATATTTCATTGTATCAGTTATGTTCCTCTAGAGAACCCCAACTAATACACCTAGCACTAAAAAGCTACAAGTTTTTGCCATACCTTCATCCTACATAGAACAATCTTCACCTCTTCTCCTTCCTTCTCTTTCCTCTCTAAACTCTTCACTGTCCCTACAGATATTACTTGGCCAATTGAAAGCTCAAACCCAGCCTATTCAGAATGTTCTCTCTTCCTGTCATAAATAAAACTTAGTTGTCCTATGAGTGCTGCTTAGAAATACTGTTTACAAAGATGAAGTTTTAGCCTACACGTGGATCAGGACAGCCTTATTCCTATCATGACTTAAGATCCAGCACTTCTGCCCTACTTCCTGCCAAGGACACTTTCTGCTGAGCCTCACATCCTGTGGATGACAAATGGTTATTTATGTTTACCTATCCAGGCAATTTCCCTGCCTGTTATTCATGGAGGCTTTAACACTCACTCCAGTCTTCCTCCTCTGTAATATAGCCCCGTCACTGGTCTTGTACCTTAACATAATCAGGAAAGAAATGTCAAATATCCTGGCCCTCCCAGATCCTCTATCTGGGAAGGGCTGTCAGTCTTGAATGATCAACTGTACTAGTTGACTATAATGTGTTAAGGGAAATAGCAGAAGATTAAAGGGTCCTATATAGCACAGCTAAGGGGTATTGAGTAAGAAAACATGTATGGGAATGACCTGCATGTGTAACAAAACCAGAAACATGAGCACCACTAATAGTATAGATAGTAACAGAAGGCAGGAGAGACAGTGTGGGACCATGAAAGGATAGCTTGGTTTCTGCTGGAGCACTGGCTAGAGATGGCTGGAGTCCCAACAGGTATCCCTGCAAGGGAAGGCATACATCTCGCCACGCTCCCAGACTCCAAGCTCCTGATATGAGACCGAAGACCTCCATTGATCAGCGCCTTTCAGTCACGTAGGGCAATGCACCTACCAGCCCCTCCACAGGTAGAGGGTGTGACTACAGGCCACAGAGCCTCAAGAGATCTCTGTATTAATGAGGTACCTAAAGACCAGAGGGTGTAGCCAATTAAGCATTCCTTCCCAGACCCTCCTCCTTACAAGCAGTATTTAACCTCAGGTCTTCCCTGAGGGCACAAGGTACAGGGTACAGCTATATCCACTTTCTGTCATGACAATAAACTTTTCAAAACCATGGACTTCCTCGCGTCTTTGGGGCCCGCCATGGAGAACCATGGAGAAGGTCTTCAACTCCTGAGCCACCATCTAATCTCCCGTGGAGGACCTCTCTATGTTCCCGCCATGGAGGCCTGCCAACTCAAGCAAGCTAGCTGAGGCAGCCTTGACCCAGCCAAGCGAGTCGCACTGACGAAGAGTCTCTACCCCACCGGGCACTGCTGGAGCTTCTCTCTCCCTTGTCCCTCTCGACTGCAGGCCTGTCCAGCCCGTATGTCCCTGCGTCTAGGTTCTTCCGGGGCTCCCAGAGGCATCTGGGAGTCCAAGGACAGAGACCACCCCACCGGTCTCCTGATTAGCTGCTTCAACCTGGAGACCCCAACCCAGGAGCTCTGCCCCCACGGGACTTCAGGCTGAGACCTCTCCATGCCTGGCGCTGAGTACCGTGTATTCTTATAGCCTGGCATCTGCCAGGCGTAACGTGGAGTGAACTCAGAAGACACTCAGGATCCACAACTCAGTTCAACAGGACTCACACTCATGTGCGAGCTACACAGCCCTGCAAGACAGTAAAGGCATCACATGATATCAAGGTTAGAAGTGAGAGTAACTTGAAGGGGCTAAGAATGAAGTATACTGGGAGCCACAAAGGGAGATGCAGAGGTACCAGACTAGGCCAATCAGGAAGACTAATACAACAAGAAAAAGTACAATCAATACAACAAGAAAAAATACTAAACAGATGCCGAATAATTATATGTTTTGAAATGAACAAAGGCAAATTGTAATCAATAGTTTATAAGTTTAAAAGGTGTTCTTTCATTGAATAATTTTATTCAGGAATTTCCTAAGCATCAGAAGAACTAAAGATTTTCATTATAGATGCTGTGGACTGAATGGTTGCATTCTTCTCAAACATGAAAACCATTTACCCACCCATTTGGTGGTATTGAGCCCTTGGAAGGGTCATGATGGAGGAACTCTCATAACAAGTTTAATGCTTTCTTTATAGGAAAGAAAGAAATATGAGATCTTCCTTACTACATCATAAAAGAACACAATGAGAAGGCAACCATCTTGGAAGAAGAAAGATACCTCTCAGCAGAAGTGATGCCATGCAAGCTTTTAGAGAGGTGAACAAGAAATATTTGTTGTCTGAACCCCACAATCTCCAACTGACACAGACCATGGGCAAGAGAGGTTAAATCAAACTCAGATTTTAATCTGATTTACAGAAACTAAAGCCAAAATGTAACTGAAAAAAGAAACCCATCTTACTGATCATAAAAGCATTGGAACTTGGTAAGCTCTGGATCCTGAAATTATTGGCAGGTCATTGAGATTATAACGTAGACTAACAGTGGGTATTTTCTGAGGAACTTTCCAGTAGCATTTGCCTATAGGTTCCCATGGCTCTTACCCAGGTTCTTGGAAGTCTCAGACCTAAATAGACCAGGAATTCCCTAAGCACCAGAGAACTCTGAAGTTTTCCAGAAGGGCTAAATATGAGTCAACAGATTTGTTTTTTTTTTTCCCACTGTACAGACAGGTCCAGCCCTCTCTCAAAACCCAAGTAGGTCCCCAGTGATAAGATTAAGGCTTCAGAGGAACTAGGAATAGAATGCATTGGGAAGAATGACCATCTGTGTTGCTATGATGTCAGAGATCACCAATGTGTGACCAGTGTTGCTAGTGGTCCACTATTGCATTGTGTGATAACAGGAAGGAGCATGCAATTAGCGTCAGGAACTAAACTCACTCTAATTTTATTCTTACCTTTTACAGTTAACATCTAGGTGAGAAGCACATCTGTCTACTTTTATGGTTTGTGTATAAAAATAGAAGCCTATGTCACTGAAATAATTTTAACCAAACTGTAATCAAATCAAAACATTTTTTTTTATTTCACTGGAGTGCTAGATCTAAATAATAAGCAAAATGAACATTTACACTGAGTGGCACCTATCCTTGTCTTTAAGGGTTTCAGTAGCTGGTCAGTTACCTCATGTAGCTCGGTGGTTGTAGACAGAAATGAAATATACTTGCATTACAACTCATTTTTTAGTGGACTGAACTTTTCTGTCTGGATCTCATGGCTTCAAGTGTTAATACTTAACTTCTGCTAGAAAATTGCATAAAAAACTTCCCTCCTGAGTCTCTTGTCTTTACCTGAAATGACCCTGTGGATGACTGAGAATCAATTTGTAACTCTACAGTGCAAATATGATTGTGCCTAGTTAATACAAATACTTATTTTGCCATGTTACATAAGAAATACAAAAGGGCTACTGAAGCAATATTTCCATGTCTGGTAAATGACATTACTAATGAGATCAATCTTAGAACAGTTTAGTGTGTAAAGGTCTACTGTGCATATTTCCTTAGATATAATAATCACTTCAGGATATGTAGGTGCTTGCATTTATTTAAATCAACATTGTTTCAATGAAGCCTATAAAGGAATGTGCACATTTTCTTATTTTGAACCTTTCAGAAAATAATCTCTTCTGAATGAGTTGCAATTATGTACATTGCAAATTACATCTAATTGCATCTTGGCATTAGATTACAGGGGAAGAAACAGCACATGTAAGCTGGAGTTCCCTTGGGGACTTCCCTATTCGCTTTCAGGCCTCAGGGTCTGTCAGTTTGAAAATGTGGACAATTTAGATATGAAAGCCCCTTGGTTGGTTACTTGTCTTACAGCAAGACTGAGTAAATTCCTATGCATACTGATCTACAGGGAACCTGAAGCATGTTCTTCCATCAAGCTATGGGGAGGTTCTCCAGTTGTCACAATGAGACATGTCAGGCCATCTTTGTCTGACTGAAGAACCAACTCATGCCTGCTTTATCATCAATCCTTCTCCGAATAAATAGATGCTTACAGGGTCTCCTTCTGATCATCCAAATCATGTCAGGCAGAATAATAATCGATCTTGTAGCATCAGCTAGGCTATTTCATGGACATACTGGATATGGAGGAAAGTGAATCAATTTTCAAAAAGAGTATGTAGCATGAGATAAAGCTGAAATTCTCCAGGACTAAAGTGATGGTTTAGTTTGTTTGTCCAAAGTGAGGGACCCAAGGGCATTGGTGTTCTATTTTAATAGGGCAAGGAGTTTGGTAAGAGGGTGCTAACAAGGGCTGAAAGGTCATCAGTAGATCACACCGTAACCAACTGAAATGAAAGCTTGCATCTTACAACTGAATCTAGTGCAAGTGACATTTGTGTTTTAGTGGGTTCCATTATGGATACAACCCCCCCCTCCCCAACATTATGCACCTATTTTGATGAAGAAATTGTTAGCCATCTAAATTTCTCCTTGTTTTAATCCCCATCCCGACCCCCAACCCCTGCACACACAGCTTTTATACTAAAAATACAGTTTGGCTACTAGAATGAGACACTAAGTTGAGGCTATTTAACATAAACAGAGATTATGGCCATGGTCAGCAGCTATGGGAGTCAGGCTTTATAAATAAAGCATAAAATAATCTATTTTGTTTCTGAATATATTCCTGAAGGTCAGATGAATCCGAGAAGGCCTAGACTAATAGAAGAAAACTGGAAAGTCCAGGGATAGTGTCCTCAAGGGTTGTCAAGGAAAGATTGTGGGAAACTCCTATCACATTAAAGGAAACTAAACCAAGAGAAGAAGAAACAGAAACAGAATAAATGGTGGGATTTATTTTCTTAATTGGTCTCTCTGCTCCAATTCCTCAACCATCTCACAATGCTCAAAGACAGCTCCCCAAAACACAAAGCTGAATACATTACTAGGGTAGTGTAAATTTCCAGTGAAGACTTGGGGAGGAAGCTTGGCTGCAGGGGGCTTATACAGCATGTGAGATGCCCTGAGCACCTTCCCTAGCACTGGGACAAACAATTCAATGAAGGGTTGTTTCCTATAAAATTCCTAATTTGGGATTCAGAGCCCTCCACATTGGACCCTAATCTACTGTCCCTACCCCACTTCCCACTGTGACCCCAATGAAGTCAGCCCTTCCAATCACTCCCTCCCTTTATGTAGGCTGCTACTTCTAACTCAAATCTGTTTTCCTTCTAATTCTTACTGTGATTCTGCTCCAAATGATGCAAATCAAAAAGCAGACAATGCATCTCAATTATAGAGCACGGCTATGAACTTTGTTGATTCACAACACTTAACTAGCGGTGGTGAAATAAGCAGGCTATAAAGTTACCTACTGTCAAGCCTGGTGACTTGGGTTCAATCCCAGAGACCCACCCACATGATAGAAAGAGAGAACTGACTCTTGCAAGTTGTTCTCTGACCTTCGCATGCATATTATAGTTTGTGCATACACAAGCAGAAACACAAAATAAAATATATATTTAAAAATTGCTAAAATTGTATGATACTACTGTATTTCATGTTGATAATAACCCTATGATGTGATTCATCTTATACATGAAAAATTAAGGAAGAATATCTTAAGTTTCTTGTCTAAAGTCATGAAATTTGTTGGAGATGAAGGGCAATTGTCTTCCATCAGGAGCCTGCGCTCTGAAGTTCTTCAACCACTAGCCTTACATTGATGTTTGTTTGTTTGTTTGTTTGTTTGTAACCATTTCTCCACCACCAGGCACAATTTTCAATTAAAACGTATTAAATAGTGGTCAATAAAATGTTAAATCAAAGTCTCTGTACATAATATAAAAATACAAAGTAAAGAATTAGTTACCAGAGCCTGGAGGAGAGTAGGCCTGAGGAGTGGGTAGAGACTTGAGAACTCCCGTTAACCGATACAAAGTTATAATCAGAAAGAACAAGTTCTGGTGTTCTGTTGCAGGGTGGGGAGAATTCTATTGCACAGTAGGGAGAATGTGCTTTAGTTAAAAATGATACAGTGCATATTTAAAATAGCTAGAGTAGGTTTTGAATGTTCTCACCACAAACCAGTAAAAAATGTTTGAGATGATGGATATGCTAATTACTTTGATTTGAACATTACACAAAGTGTAAATATATCAAAATGTCACATTGTACCTCTCCACTATGTACAAATTACTATGTGACAATTTAAAATGTTTTAAGGAGTAAAGTTGTTTTACAAAAGTTGAAAAGATATTACTAGGAAACAGAACAAAAATATTGAGTATAAAGGAATATATATATATATATATATATATATATATGACACACACACACACACACACACATATATATATATATATATATATATATATATATATATATATATATTTATTAAACACAGTCTGTAGATGCTACCCCAATGGTTAGCAAAAACATCAAAGAATGTTTATGACAAGTGGATGGAAGAATAAGTAGCCTCAAGACTGTAGTGGGAATGTGTGATAAGCAAGCTTCACTTTACCTGAATGAACTCCAAATCAAGACCCCAGTGTCAGTTTCAGAGCTGACACTCTATCTGCTGCTGACAGGAGTACATGATGGGTAATGATGCCTGGAGATGGCTTGTGAAGACTTGCTTCGCAAATAAAATCAGAGACATTTAGTCTAATTGACAAAAATTCTATCAAAAAATGATGATAACAAGACAAAAAGTCTAAGACTTGGTAAAAAAGATATAGGCCAACTTCACTGAAAGACAGATAAGTAGTGGCTGAGGTAACAGGGTTATTTGGTGGAGAAGTGACCAGAATTGGGCTGAAAGGAACAAAGAGGATTGAGCAAAAAGAAGAGAGAGAAGTTGTATTTCTCTGTCAAGTATTAAGGAACCTGAGCCTGGGTCCTTCAAGAGATGTGTCCATCTATTTCCAAGTAAGAGGATTTGGAATTAAGTAAGCTTTCAACACAATGAACTATGTGGTCTCATCTGCAAACTTACAGGCCTTGGTAAGATATTTCAAACCCATTTTAAGAAACCTTCAGTGGCAACAGATGGCACAAGCAGCGGATGACGCTGTGAGATCTCACTGTGTGTCAGCCCTTGTGATACATTTTTGCGTGGACTGATGACATGCATGGTCCTTAATCTCCTGTCCTCATGTGACAGCAAAGGAAGCCAAGATTTAAATAATGTATCATTCACCTCATGCTTGATGCTAGAAAGGGATCGAACTTACATTCTAAAGCTAGTCCACTGTAACTGCTCCCTGCGAATGAATATTAACTCATCTAAAAGCAGGGTGCACTTACCCTGCTTCTCACTGTTTCCTGTAACTTCTCTTTGACGGAATGAACCTTATCTGCAAGCTCACCATCATCCCCTAGGACTATGGAGAGAGAAAGTGTGTTCTCTGACTGCTCTCATATAGCTGACTTGGATTTTTGGATGAAAGTCATACCATTCTCATTTACAAAATATCCCACACATTGGGAAATGGCATTCTGGAGAATGACTTGATTTATGTCACAATGCAAAATATCAGAATTAAACTTATCTCTAAACTCCCAACACTCAACCTATTCCTGCCAACCTCCTTCACTGATACAAGCTAAACCATAGTCTAGTCCTTGAATGACATACCTAGTATGCTTTTACTTAATCCTCCTGTCAGAAACTTTTTTGAATCACATAAGAAACCATCTATGGGATTGTCTTATTTATCTTTTAATAGTATGTTCTATTTCACAATTAAGCCAAGTTTATAAAATTTATCTACAGTACAAAAATATCCCCTGTGCTAACAAGAGAAGAATGCTTTTAAAGTACCATTCAGGGGATGCTGAAACTCGGGTGGTTTAATACCAAAGTAAGATATTGGGAGTTATTGAGCAAAGGCCTTGTGAATTACAAGATGGATTACAACTATGCTTGAGTGAATATCTATATCATAGCACAGAACAGGAGTTTGGCTTTCTTGACTTTCACATCTGAAATTAACGGTGATTCATAGAAAGTTTTCCTAGGAGTAGACAAAAGGGCAAGACAGAAGCAGGGAGGAAATTTACATAACAGCTTTGTCTGTGACCCTACCTAGTAATGCTCTGGGGAAAATGTCAGTACCAGCCACAGGAAAACGAGCTTGTTTGGGAATGGAGAGAGGAGCAGATGGGAAGAGATATCCCATCAACATATAGTCTGTGGAGAGACGAGACCTAAGGCCTCTCATGACTACACAGAGTGCTTCTCCATCATATCACTATGGTCTGCCCCTTTAGTGAAGGTCAGAGGCTCCTGTCTTCCTCTGCCTCTCAATCTGTCGAAGTAATTTAAAAAACAAACAAACATCTCTATCTGTCTATTGATTGAGCCCCGGTTGATGGGAAGTTTCTGCTGCTGTGGTTGCTTTTCCCCCTCGTTTGCCCAACATTTTCCTAAGAAATTCAAGCAGCAAATTTCTCAGGGGCTGCCAAAAGGCTGATGAAGTTGGTGAGGCCTCTGAGTTTCATTGCTGTTGACAGCCGGGTTTTCTTATACAAGTTAGTACCTGCTGAGATGGGCTGGGCTTTATCTGAGCCACTGGAGCCCACGCTTTGAAAAACTACACACAGCAGCCCACACTTTGCTTATTTGTAAACCACCACCATAGAGCTAAATAGATGCTCCCTGAATGAATAAAGGAAGACATTGTTATTCTGTTCAGGGACCATGAAATGCAGCTTGCTAAGTTGCAGTCTATTTTTCTCAGGCAAGACACCACGGGGTAATTTTTTTTTTCCCTTTTGATTACATGATGTCAGCATATATTCCATTGCCTCCTGTATAAATTGACACTTGACAGGCCTATTTCAATGTATTCTATGCTGCATGGCTCAGTTATCGTTTCCAAGCATCTAGGCACAGTCATGGATACAGGAGGGTATTCTGCCGGATTTACCAGCTGGAGAAGCATAGACGTAACTAGAACCCATTCTTCTTGGAAAGAATCTTCACCTCCAAGACCTTTACAAATGATCCCTTTGGGGAAATAAACATAGTGGTGTTTTGAAATGTTTTTGTAATGTCATGCTTTTGAAAAGAAGTATGTATTCCATTACCATGTATCCAGACCAAACTGACTGATGTCTACTAGGCTCAGTAAGAACACAGCACACTTCCAAACATGAGTTTATAAGGATTACTTTTGTGAGAGAAAGGATGCCCCTCCTGAATGGGGTTGAGAAGGCTGTTAAGAAACAATGATTTAATTGCTGTTGGGTCCTAGTGGACCTTTTACTGTTGCCAGTAAGTGAGTGTGTGAAGGAAAAGGGAGAGAGTATGGAAGACTCAAAAGCTGATGTGATAGGAAAGGAAGATGGTCCCATACAGGTGTCTCCTGCTGTTTATTTCCACTGCTGGGATAAAACACCCTGACAACAAGAGACTTAATTGAGGAAGGAATTTATTTGGCTTGCAGTTCTAGGTTTTAGCCCATCATTGAGGTGAAGTCAAGACAGTGATTTTAAGCAGGTCACCCCACATCTATGGTCAAGAGCAGATGGAAGTGAATGCATGCATCCACAGCTATTCTCTTGCTCTCTTACAGCTCTGTCCTATTTTATACTGCTCAAGATCACTGCCTAGAGAATGGTGCCACAATGGGCTGGGTCTTCCCACATCCATTTACAACTAGAAATGCCCAGAGGCCAACCTGATCTAGAGAATTTCTCAGAAGGCTTTCTTGCCAGTGATTCCAGATGATGTCAAGCTGACAATTAAAACTATCCAGTGCAGAGCCCTAGTCTGGATCATTATCTCCTATCTTTGGAAGTACACCTTATTTCTTTTCACCTAACTGCCTTGTCCCCTGTGTCCTACACTAATAATCATCACTCAGGGAATCCTACCTATTTGGAAATCATGCAATGAACTCTTAATAAATAGTTTCAGAATGAAGGAATATTTAGAATATATCCCTAGGCAAAATACATTAATAATCATTCATAGTCATTAACCATCCTACATAACACAAAATTCTCTCTTGTCAACATACTTCCAGCACAGAATTTCCATAAGTCCAAGGCACAGTCAATGTTTCTTCACTCCATTGACCAACTATCAGTCAAGAAGGGAGAATACAACCCTCCATTTTGTAACTTTGTCTGGGTTATTGTCCCAAGAGGTAGGTGTCACTTTGGCTGACTATTTATTCAGTGAGAATATTCAGAGAGAACAGATCACCTTCAGAAAGTCTAAGAAAACATCAGCAAGCATGAGAATGCAAAGAATACTTTCAATGGCAGACAGATGCATGCTGAACTCCACCATCGAGCACTGACCCTGAGATACCGACCTGGTCACTTAGCCTCTTGGTACAGCAGTTTCCACATCAACAATGTGAGACAGGACTTCCTCCTAGTGTTGCTATGGGAACCATGTGATACAGCAAAGGAGAGTACACACAAAAGGCCAAACACATAATTATCCTCATGTAAAGACTGTGGTCCTATATGTTCACAAACTAGAGGCTTAGGCTATAAACATAAACTTTCTGCAAGCAGTCTTCCATGGTCAACAGACAATTATCTTGGTCACTTCTGAGCTCGCAGAGAACTTCCCAGTGTCCTTTGAAAGCCCGTTTAGCAAGGACAGCTCTTTATGAATTTGAGGGTGGGGGTGGGGCAACTAATGCACGCCATCTTTCTTTTATGCCATTGAGATTAACCCACTAGAGGTATAGTTCTCTTTAATAAAGCATAAACTTCACAGCTCCTCAAATTCCCATTTCTGCACATCATACCAAATAAAAAGTCATGACATTTGTGTCCTTTTCCCCAGATTGACTAAATCCTAAACCCCCAGATACATGTATCTTCCCCAGGTTCAATACAATTGTAGCCTTCGTTATTTTTCAGCAAAAGATCATAACAGCTCTGCAGGGACCAGGAGTAAGGTCTAAGCTTCTTTACCCAGATTCAATTTTCCACTTCTACTCAGGTCAAAATCCTTACACAGGTACCATCTGTAGCCTAGGCTGCATTGCTCTACTCTAGCTGCCCCCCAACTAAGTCCTAATTAGGAAAAGGCAAAGTGGAGATCCTATAACCTCACACCCTCCTAAGAACCACAAATAAGAAGCTCATATTTTTGTCAGTATAAGTGGTAGATAATTTTCATTTAAGTATAAATATCAGATTTTTTTTTGTCCCAGACTAAAGCAAACCCTGATAATTATACAGTTGCAAATTATTGCGTTACAAAAAAGGTCTAAATTATCTCCTTCCAACATTTAATGAATTCAGTCACTTAATGAATTCCCAAAATGCACTGCTTTCCCCCATTTCACGTTCCTTGAAATAGCAGATTTGTATGGCCGCTGGAAAGAGAAGTGATTCCCATGTCATCCTTCCAGAATACGATTTATTTGCCAAAAAGAAAAACAAGGGGTTGGGGGGAAGAGAGAGAGACTAAATTGTCTTTGATCAGTGGGAATTAGTTACAAATGCTCAATAAAAATAAAAGCTGGATTGGACTCTTAATATGTTTAGGACTTGGATGATGCAATCACCCGAATTTAGAATTTACAAGGTTGCTTTGTTCAGCTCCTTCAGCTCAGTTCCCATGTAATGTTTGCTCTGGGGGCAAAAACATGAGGCATCTGGATGGAATCTATTCTGGCTTCAGGAAGACAGAATGCCTACCCTATAGGAAAACTGTCCATCTTTAAATTAAATTCAATTCTAAGCAGTTTGCTCCCTTAACCAAAGCCTGCTTCTCCATATCTTTCTAAACTGTATGATTTAAATCATCTGTGTGGTGATTCTTTTTTCCCCCTATTTTTTCCTGATCGTTTTGGAATAAATGTGGTGCTTGTTACCATGAGGAATTGATAGTCTGTTGCCATTTTCCATGGTCTTGACATTTGAGGACATTTGTAATCAATAAAGGCAGACACAAGGAAACAAATTTGATAACTGTTCTTAAGGAATAAAGATGATCAAATATTAAAACGGGATTCAAAAGGCATATCCCAGCCAACACACACACACACACACACACACACACACACACACACACACACACACGTGATATACATGATATATCTGTGGGACAAAAATCCTGGTTGCCTATCTACATGCCATACAACCTCTATATTTCTAGTTTTTTCTCACTATTTTTTTCACTCATGGGACACATAGGACTAGTACAAAATGCCATCAGAGGCATAAGTTTCATAATGTCCATCAATTCCACTTGGACATCACAACCAGGCAGTCCTAGGTGAAATCTGACACACAGGATCTGATCTAGGGGCCACCATCTTTGTTTCTTCTAGTAATCGTCTTACTTTTCTTTCTGTTGGGAGTATCCATTTCCTTCTCTGCCATTCATTTCCTTATGATGACCTATGATTGCACACTACATTGCCTAAGACATGTCTTCCATGTAAACAGCTTCCTTCTGCCTCTTCCCACACCAACACCTCTCAACCCAGCCTCTGACCTCTGACCTCCCAGAGACATCATCTACAAAGGGACTCTCACCCACCACAGAAGGCTTTACCTGTAGAACTGGTTTATGCCTACTCTGGAACATTGTGGAAGCATCCATACTTGGCATTTAAGGTCAGGTTTATTTGGAATATGACAGTCCCTTCAGATAAGGTTTGATATTGTTTTTCTAATAGAGGCCTGTAATGATAATAGAAATACTGTCTTGACCCCAAGAAAATGTTCCAGCATCAAAATGAAAAGGAATAAAGGGAGGAAGGTACTTACAAGGACTCAGCAGAAAATCTTGGGATCTTTTCAAGTCATTCTTCCCAGGGGGCTCTCTCAGCCTCGACTTTTCATAGAATGAAGCTATTAGCACTGAGAGCATATGATAGTATTGCTTAATTAGAGAAGATAGGGAAATATTTTTCAGAGTATTTGGTTCTCTACAGTTATCAGAAATCTTGAGTACCTTCCTAAAAATCTACCTAGGAAAAGGAAGAAGGTGAGGTGCCACAGTCAGAGCCTATCACAATCACCCAGCTGGTCTGCCTGCTACATCTATAAGTCTGGAGCTACAGAGCTTCATTTGGAAATGCTGTTGGGATGTCAGCAGATCATCCTGCCTAGTGGGAATAGTCAAATTCAGAAATACTAGAGGAAAAGCTAAATCCCTCACTCCATTGCTGTTTCTCTGGTTGTCATGATCCTGCACTGATTCATTCTCTCTCTCTCTCTCTCTCTCTCTCTCTCTCTCTCTCTCTCTCTCTCTCTCTTTCTCTCTCTTTCTTTCTCTGTCTCTATCTTTGTGTCTCCCTTTGCCTCTCTCTCTGTCTCTCTCTCAAATACATACACACAAAAACACCCACACAGAGACACACACAGAGAGACACACACAGAGAGACACACTGCTGTTTCTTGGGTTATCATGATTCTATACTTGATTGTGTTTGTGTGTGTCTCTTTGTCTCTCTCTCTCTATCTCTCTAACTGTTTCTTTTTCTCTTTCTCTCTGTCCCTCTGTCTCTCTGTCTATCTCTGTCTCTCTTTGTCTCTGTTTCTCTCTCAACACACATACAAACACACAGTCTGCTGTTTCTCTGGTTGTAATTATCTTGCACTGGTTCTAAAACTGATTTCACTGGGGAATCAGACTTCCTTGTGCAGCTGAAAGATGAGGCCCTCTGAAGCATTCCTGTTTGTCTTTGGGCCAGTCAAATGCATACATTAATTATAGTAACATCAAAACTGAATTATTATAGTCCTAAAAGACCCCCAGTCCCTTTGCAGTATAAGTCACCAGAAAGCATATCTCAAGAAGCCAGAAAAATAGTTCTTCCATATTTTGAAACAATAATCCTGATGGAATATCTGTGATTCATTCATTGTTCCTCCTGATATCCAAAAACACAAATACTACCCACACTAGAACACTAGAGCTCACACAAAAAACCTCTGAATGGAAATTACCTAAACTAAGTTGACTCTCTTTATCCCTGTTTACTTAGGATAGTGTTAAATATCAAAACCGAAGAAGGAAGAAAGTCCTTTGACAGTATTCCTCTCTGGAGTCCTTGGGCTGTATGCTAGCAGTGAGTTTAAAATAGCCCGGCACTCTACTTGATCTGCACTAGGAAGACTGTGCCCTGTTTTCTCAGTTGTGAAACTTGAAGTAAGGAGGCGGGAAGGAGAAGGCAAGGCTCTGTGAGAGCAGCTTGCCGGGTAGAGAGCTTTTCTTTCCATCCCAGTTTGTGTGGGTGAAACACATTCTGGAACATGTTTCTCCGCACATCTCGCCCACTCTCCATCCTTGCAGGCCTGGTTAGGAAACAGACTCTTTCAGTGGCCTCTGCAGTGAGCAAAATGAGGGTTTGACTTACAGGTAACCAAAGAAGAAAAATGTAGAAAATGAACAAAGCCGGGGCATCTTCAAACACAAAGTAAGATCCAGTAAATTGTCATTCAGCCAGCTTGCAAACAATTGCATAAAACATAAACTAAAGTATTTCTGCACATTTTGCATTCCTTTGGGAGAAGAGACAAACAAGCTGTCATCAGAGAAGCATTCAACATCTAGAACATGCCCAAGGCTCCATGACAATTGGGCCCAATCTCCTCAACCTCCTGAGTTTCTCATTACTTAAAGAATGTGGCTGTGTCCTCATCTTCTTCCACTTCATACTCAAAATGTATAAGACATATTTGCTATCTTTTTTTGTAGCCACTGCTCAAGTGCTGCACCTGGTGTTTTGTTTCTTCTGAGACATGGTATAGTGCTCTGCTATAGTGGGAAACAGAGGAAGGGCCATGAGCAAGGCTCTGTTCTTATGGTAGCTTTACTTCTTAGAGAACTTTGGGCTGCTGAGTCATTGAATGAGTCAATATATTCATGAGCAAGAAAGCTGATCTGCGATCATTTCAAATACATATACATACACATACATATACATACATATACACACATATACATACACATACATATACATACATACACACACATATACATACACATACATATACATACATACACACACATATACATACATATACATACATTACACACACATATACATACACATACATATACATACATATACACACATATACATACATATACATACATACACACACATATACATACACATACATATACATACACACACATATACATACACATACATATACATACATACACACACATATACATACACATACATATACATACATTACACACACATATACATACACATACATATACATGAGGCTGGAGAGATGGCTCAGCAGTTTAGTGTGTGGGCTGCTCTACCAGGGGATCCTGATTCATTTCCCAGTACCCACTTGTGACTCCAGTCCTAGGGTCACTGATGCTTTTTTTCTGACCTCCAAGAATACCAGGTACCAACCTACTGCACAGACATACATAATACACATATTATTTTAATTTAAATCCCATGTTAACTATAAGCCTTTTGTAGTCACAAATAAATGATGAAAGTATAAGCACTAGGCATGGAAAGCAAGCAAGAAATAAGGCAGACTATGTTGCATCTCTTAGGAATAGGTACCACTGGCACAAGTATCCACTTTTTATCCTTACAGATGGTAATCTGACTTTCCCCTTGGCCCCATTGCCTTTTTTTTTTTTTTTTTTTTTTTTTTTTTTTTTTTTTTTTTTGCACACTCTAGCTTCAAAGCCCTAGAAAAGAATAGGTTTGGACAAGGCTGGATATATGTTTACCCAGGTGCACTGAGTAGACACAAGGATGAGCTGACACCCAATGCTGGGGGTGAAGCTGGGAGGTAGATGCTAGAGTCCCTTCTTCCCAGAACAAATGCCCAGGTGAAGATGAAACACTTTTATATAAGGGCATCTGGGGGTTGTGGCAAGGGTGCTATTCAAGCTCTCAGTACCTAGGAACTACATAATCACCATCAGCATCCTCCTGGGACTTATTTCTCTGTAATACTTTCCTAGGTTTATAAACTACACCTCTGGTCAAACTAGGCCTTGTGACTGACCCAAGCAGAATCATTTTTGTGTTCTTCTAGTTCAATATCATTTAATAGCAAGCTCTTATTTATTTTCTTAGGAAACAATTTTCCAGTCTTAATAATTACATGTTACAATTTTTTAAAAAGACATGAAGTTAGAAAGGGTGGAGATATGGGGATGGATCTGGGAGGAGTCAGGGTAGATATGATCAAAACACATTGTATTAAATTCTCAAGGAATTAATGATATATTAAAGTCATAGTCCCCTTTATTTGTGATCCAATAAAAGGCTTTCAGTGAGATGAGCCTATCATCTTAATGGTATTTGGGATTATATTTCATTCCAGTTAAGATTTTCCTTTATTCATAACTGGATAATATCAGTCACTCACACTCACTTGAGGATAGGCATAACTATTATGTATATACTTATAATGACACAGCATCTTTCAGATATGTAAACATTCCTCTTAGTAGCTATCATAACTTGGTTCCCTAGGAAACAGACTCAACAATAAGACTGATGGGTGAAAAAAAGTGTGACCAATCAGGGGCCAGGTAATGAGAAATGTCAGACTTTGTGAATTATTGGGAGGAGAGACTTCCACAAATCCTATGATGAGCTCTGGAGCAAGAAGAGTATTCCAGCCGTGGTAAGGTCCAAGACTCTGTCCTCTCACGTGAACCACTTGATAGACATAGGCTGCCACCTTGTAGTGGCTAGAAGCTCAAACAAAGCAAGTCCTTTCAAGCAGAAGATTTTTCTGCAGAGAGATTCAGAAGTGAGCCATCAGCTTCTTGGGTCTGAGATCCTCAAGGGTAACTGAATGTCACACACATTATTCAGTCCATCTGGTCCTTTTACTTTCCACCAAGGCTAAATTTTAAGCCATAACTGATACTCCTCCTTTCTTTGCTACCTTCCTCTCTCTCTACTTAGCCCCTCCTTTGAACTTGTTAATTTACCTGGTAGCATAACCATCGCACTCCCCATCAAAAGAATGGACATGCTGGTTAGTAGCATGAGCTGTACATATCAATACTTTGACTAAGTACCATAAGGCTGGGTAAGGGTGCCAAGACTCACCCTAGTGAATCATCCTTAGCCAAACAAATTCTTGCCTAACTTCATTGTGTAAAAGTAATTTTACCTTCTGGATAGTTAGGGTCAATTATTCTTACCTGCATGTTGACTCTTACTTCTTGACTGCTGGGCTTTTGACATAGGGGTCTGTAATAGTTCTTTTTTTAGGATGTCTTTCTTTCCAGGATGTTTTGTCACAGTGAGGGAAGGTTCATCAACATCCCTAGATTTATGCAATTAAAAATTGCTCTAAGGAATCCCTACCTGTGATTTAACTGTTGACCATTTGTTGGACATGCATTACACAAAAATAGTCATGGTTTCTGTGTGTATATATGTGTGTATTGCAACATGGAAAAGACCTCTTCTTCCATGCAGGATATTATCTCTCATCTAGTCCTTCATTTTGGCCTTTAAAGACTAGACCAGGTCACTAGGTATTATAGCTTATAATAAGACCAATAAAGCCTATTGCTGTGTGGCTGCTTACATAGCTTCCTTAGTGTAAAGTTGTTCCAAGAGTCTGATATAATACTAGGATCAGACTTCCAAGCACTGACTTGTGCTAGTTAAAGATTTATGAGAAAGAAAAAAAGAAGACAAGCCAAATATATCCAAATTGTAAGTCAATTCCTATCAAGATACATACTGACCCTTATCGTGGAAATCTCATCAAAAACAAAATCCTATAACATGGCCACTCCTTATTAATCATTTTTGCCTTTTACTAACCTCCAATGTCCATTGGCACTAACAATAGTATATACCACAATCCCTGTGATTCCTGTTTTCAATAAACTTTGCAAATAAATTGTTCCCGCTGTGGGGGCTCAATCAGAAATCGAAAGCAATCTTCTTAAGACAACTTCTGTTGTCAACTCCCATAGGTCAATTCAACAGGAAAAGTATTATGAAAACCTACAGTCTGTATAAACCATGTTTACCAGTAAGTGCTCTTAGGAATAACAGCTGTAAAGATCAAGGAACAAAAACCACATTAGAAAAGGAATGCTCTCTGTTCACCTGCTTCTGGAACTAAAGTTGTCTTAGTTGGTGGTGATGGGGACAGAGAGACAGAGGGGAGGGGAAGGAAGAAGGAGAGGGGCAAGGAATGGAGGGAAAGGAAGAGAAAGAGGAAGAGAAAGAGGAAGAGGAAGAGAAGTGAGGAGAAGAGAAGAGGGCCAAGACTAGGCTTTGGGCACAGAGTGCCTTCAGAAAACACTCATAACAGACAGCTTCCCATAGAGGGAAATTGTTACAGAGTCCAACAACTATGATAAGCCGACAGCCCTAAGGTGGGCTAAGAGCTCCAGAGACATTTCAGTGTTGCATAATCGTGTCTACTGTTCCATCTCTTGGCCAAGATTTGTCTGTTAACACATTCTGAATAAAATCAATCATTCTACTGAACATAGAATAGAATGCTACACACACACACACACACACACACACACACGTTGCTAGGGAGTTTCAGGTCAAAGCATCCTTTGCAATCCCTTTGGAACACAAAAAGGAAATAGTCTTGCTGTATCAAAGGAGTCATATCATCAATTACAAGCTCTCTAAAGATGATCAGAAGAATATTGTTAGTGAAGAAAAATCACACTAAATGAAAAGGAAAGGTAGGAGGTAGGAAGGGAAAAAAGAAGGAAAATGAAGAGGAGGAGGAGAAGAATAGGAGGGAAAGAAGAAGAGGAGGAGGAGAAGAAGAAGAAGAAAGAGGACAAGATGGATAAGTATATTTATTCCTCTGCTTTCCACTATGGTATAAAGAAGCATAAAAGATATAATAAATGTCATCCTTTAAACTTGGTCTTCTATCCTCCAGGACTTTAAGAAACAAATGTATTTTCTCTTCAAAAGTTGAAGGTATGTCCCTGTTTCTGAAGATACTACACACTTAACACACAGGATATGAAAAAACTGAAAGTCTCTATGAGAACTAGCTTTCATACTACTGGAAGGTGCTATATAATCTGCCAATAGAGGAAAGCAATCTGCAGTCTTACCCAGATGTGACACCTATGAACAACAATGACCAGTATAGTAAGATATCCCTAAAGGTGCAATAGTGGTACTTATATTGTGGTAGTAACCAAACAGTTCTTTGATTGTACTTAAGGCCTTCTCAACAAGGGGGATATCATGCCTGGTACTATAAACCTAGCCATCTACCCAGAGAGAGTTAAGTTATGCACCTTAAAGGAAAACATACTACTGCCACTTTTCTAAACCAGAATAATACATGATTACATTCTAAGTAGACATCCTTGTATCCACAGATAAGTGCACCTCTCAACCCACATCAATGAAGCTTCTCTTTGAGGATGATAGAAATGCATTGAAAAAATGAGCATAGGGATCTAACTGATACATCTACAACAAAAGCCCTTCATCTGAGACTCCAGGAACATAATGGACAAAGGGGTAAAAAGACTGCAGAGTATCAGAATAGTGCTTATAGACATTATGTCCGTTAGATATTAGAGGCAAGCCATAACCATGAAATCTCAACAATATGGCTGCCTAACCAAGACCCCGACAATGATACCAGTTGGCATGTCAAAGTCAAAGTAGATGAGTGAATGGGAGATTCTCCTTATGCCTCAACCCTAGGTAAAGAGCGACAAGTAATTAATTACTAAAGAAAGAGGAGGAATTAGTATTTCTCAAGGATGAGCAACCTAAATGGTTATTCAATATCAAGTGATCAAGTGATATATATATATATATATATATATATATATATATATATATATATATATCACTAAAAGAACTCAGCAGGCTCTCCTCATTCTCTCTCTCTCTCTCTCTCTCTCTCTCTCTCTCTCTCTCTCACACACACACACACACACACACACACATTCTCTGTCTCTGTGTATATATGTATGTATGTATGTGTGTATGTATGTGTATGTGTAAAACAGTAGTAATTAAAGAGATCATTAATTTGAGAGGGAGTGTAGTGAAACAAGAGAAGAGTTGGAGGGAAGAGAAGGGAAGTGATGTAACCACATTTTGATTAATTAAAGATTAAAGATTTTTTTCTTTATAAGTTATGAGAAAATGGAGTAGAACATATGTTTAGATGGTTGTTGTCTTTGATAGTTGCTTGGTTTATCTTGTCCACACTAACTTGAGTCTGGATCCTACCTATGCCATGGGTGTCATTCTGCTCTGAGGTTACCTTCTGAGCTCATTCATGTCTCCTGCCCAGTCTTCCTTATTCTTTCATTCTCCTATGGATATCAAGAAAGTCACGAAGAGAGGTCTCAATATCAAAGGTTTCTTGCACCTTGAAGAATTTACAAATATTAGTACTATGTGGAACCTATCTTCTCATTTTTTGACCTGTTCCCAAAAAAGCACAAGGCTTCCTTCATGTTCTTTACAGTTATCTTGTTCCTTCTTGAAAGTGTTTCTGGCTCAATACACTCTTCACTTCTAAGACTTGATAGTGTTCTGTTCTTCATACTACACACCTCCACTGCACATAAAATAACGTAGAAAGACTAACATCCACAGCTGAATAAATGGCACAGAGTTTAAGAGTACTTGCTGCTTTGGACACAAGTCCAGTTGCCAGCATCTACTTCAGGTTGTTCACAGCCATCTATAAATCCAGTTCCAGGGAATTCAATGTCTCTGGGCTCTTCAGGTACCTGCACTTACAAGCACACAGTCATGTGTACACACACACACACACACACATATATATACACAAACTTAAAATAATAAAATAAATTCAAAAATCATAACACAGTGATTGCCTTGGGATCCCAACATCTGTTAGACCTTGACACTGATCAGTTAGGTTTTTAACTCATTCTGCTTCTAGTAAGCTAAGTGTTAAATCTGCCTTTAAAAAAAATCTCAATTATTCTGAAGGGTTAGCATCCTAAAATTCATTGTACTAAGGAAAAATTCCCATAAATGCTTGCAGTGGGTTTTTAAACCCTAAAAGAAAGGTCAGGTTTTGTAATTTATGTAGTAACAATAAGCAGATATGATTTTGTTTTAATATGCTAAAAGATAATCTATTCTATTGCTACAAAATTATGTCATTATTTTTTGGTGCTTCTAATAGCATATATGCAATTTCAGCCCTCTGAAGCTGTGGAAAAGTACAAAACATTTCTTATATAGATGTGACACTATCAGGTCTAGATATTACCAGGCAAAAAGCTTCTCTTAAAGTTGGAAGCAAAAAATGTTCTTAAATGTCTTATCAAAACATTTTTCTTCATAAAATATCTTGAAAGAATGTTTGATGCTGATACCAACATAAGATAAAGTTGCATTGAGCATAACAACATACACAGAGTTATTTCTTCCCAAATATCCAATAAACAAAGACAGTCTACAAAGTACTGAGCAAACCAAATGCATAAAATAATACCCATTGTCCATTTCTTATTCCTTGAAGTTCACCTTCTGATCAGTAATAACACTACCTTGTGAACCTTCTGTAAAAGTCCATCAAAGGTATTATGGTCTCATTTATGAGCCCCAATATCTTGGAGTAAATAGTGTTGTTTGCATTTTTGTTTTCCTATGACTAGAAAGTGCCCTGTGCTCAACTCTCACCAAAATCTCTAATCTATGTAGAATATTGGAGGTTCACAAATTACAACCTCTATATGAACAAAATGTCTGTCTGCTGCCTATTTTTGTAAATTAAGTTTTATTGAAATATAGGCCCCCTTATTCATGTACATAATTCA
Source organism: Arvicanthis niloticus (assembly GCF_011762505.2). NCBI lineage: Eukaryota > Metazoa > Chordata > Mammalia > Rodentia > Muridae > Arvicanthis > Arvicanthis niloticus. The sequence goes on from NC_047660.1 coordinate 107,531,159, forward strand.
ATAGCAAAATTGAATATCTATAACATAGTCAATATGTTACACAACAATGAACAATTACTATATGATCCTCAACAAAAAAATAATTATCTTTTTCTCTGATTCTTACAATATACCATTGCACAGTGAGTTTTGATTATAGGACAATTTTGCTTACTCCATGTCTTGCTAATATCTGGAGACATTTTTGTTTTTCTTAAATCAGGGGTGTATGCATGACACATGGGTGGGTAGAGTCAGGATGCTGATAGATATCCAACGATGCACAAGACAATCCTTACAACCAGATTCATTCAAATTAAAGCATCCAAAGTGCCGAGGCTGAAGAGATCATGGTAACACTCTGAGTGCTGGAAAACAGATGGGCCAAGGGCAAAATCAGAGCAAACCTTAAGAACCAGATTCTTAGACAGCAGTGATACACACGGGGAATTAAGTAAAATTTCACCAAAAATTGCTCCTAAACTCAGATGTTAGTAAAACAAGCTCATCTGAGTAAGGATTGCTAAGAGTCTGATAAAGTGGGGAAAGGCTTAAACCACACCATTACTCTGAGCAAAAATAATCACTCTCTCCCATTCTGCAGAAAAACAAACATAAAAGTTCCCTAGAGTAAAACTGAACAGATCATGACAGGTGAGAACATGTAACAAGAACAGTAGGACTCGGGGGACCAACACATACCGAGAACCCTAGTCTTAGCAAATAGAAAAGTTAGAAATAGAAATACACACACACACACACACACACACACACACACACACATCATATATAGTAAAATAAACCCAATTACTTCATATGCTGATTCCAGCTTACTTCACCTGAACCATATCAAAAGACTTAAATCATTATCTTTTCTGTCTTTAAGAGAAACAAAAACTCAACAAGATAGCATGCCAGTGCAACAGACGGTGGACCTACAGAAATACCGAGTCATCTATTTCATCTGGAGGTAAAGAGATGACCCAAAAGGTTTCTTACCCAGGAAAGTCAGAAATAGCTTTTTTACTTCTTGATAGCTAGAGAACAGAAAGTCAATGTCCTCTGGATTTGGGGCACAGAGCAACTAACCCTGAGTTCCCTTAAAAGCCAAACTCACATCAATTGTTAAAGTAAAATAATGACGGTTTCATCCACCAACACCACAAAAGCATTACTTTCCCTTGTCCATGTCTGTCTTAGGACAGACCCTTTTCCAGTGCAGCAGAAGACAAGGTAGATTAGCCCATAGTAGTCTAGAATACACAGGATGTGTTTCAGAGAGGTGTTATCTAGGAACTGAACAGATGGTTCAGTAGTTAAGAGCACTAGCTGCTCTTGTGAAGGACCCAGGTTCAGTTGCTAGCACCCACATAGTAGCTTGTAACTATCTACAGGAACCAGACATGCATTGAGTACACAAATGTACATGCAGACAAACTACTCAAAACATAAAAACTTAAAAATTAAATAATAAAATTTAAAGCAAAAACCTGTTTAAAAGGAAAGCCAGAGCATTATATAGGAAACAACAGGGGCAGCAAAGAAATTCCAGGGAAGGGTGGATGGTTTTACAGGCTATCTACCCATGGAAATAAATTCTGAATGAATGACCCTTTAGCGCCTGCTTGATAGTAGTCAATTGTTTCACAGGAACAATTGTCCTGCCCTTCCAGGGATCACATTATGAACATCAGGTGGGTTCCAGAAGTATCTACCCTTGAGATGCTAGAGACCCTCAGACCAGCACAAGTCATAGCTGAGGTGCTCCAAGGGTTGCCCCACAAAAACGATTGCTGCAGCACATGTGAGTTAGGGAAGAATTCAGGCTTCTAGTAACAGAGCTCTACCCAGTTAATTTTCTCCGTTGTCCTATCTTTACATGCACATATGCATGAATGCGCGCACACATTGTTTCCTATGCTTTTAAACAGGCAGGACTATGGAATCTAATTTAGCTAGTAATATGGCTTATTGAATGAGGTAAATGAAAGTAGGTAAATCATTCTTCATGTTTTCCCCAGTTTCTGCACTATTAAATTCATGTCATTGTGCTGGACATCACTATCAAAGTCACCTGGGTGCTACGCTAGAAACACCATCTTCCATACTGGTCCAGAGTCATCCAGACACAAAGTGAACTTTGTGCTACCAAAGTTAACTTCTGCCATGTTCAGATACTTATAGATTTGCGCTAGCCTGATATGAATTAGAGAAGAACATACCACAAGAAAGACACGATGTCCTGGTCTGATAGTTTTGAACCAAATAAAAGTATATGGAAGCATGCCAGAGAGTTGTAAGACAAAAATTTTCAAGGAGTAATTGGGGTTTGGAGGGTTCACCCAGAGGTTAAGAACACTGACTACTCTCACAAGAGACCCACATGATGGCTCACAAATGCCCATAAGTCTAGTTGTGTAAGATCCAATACCCTCATCTGACCTCCACAAGCACCAGGCACGCACATGGTGCACACACTTGCATGCAGGCAAAATACTCAGAAGTGTAAAATAAAATCAATAAATCTAAAAGCAAAAACTTGAAAGAGAACATTCGATGGGACTAAATGCTGCACAAGAGTTAATCAGCAACTATATGGAGGTTAAATGCCTTACCCATACATAGAAAATTAACAGATATCAAAGCAAGACGATTCTCTACAAGAACAGCTTTACAGTAACAGTTATAATTTGCAACAAAATTCCCTTCCACACATCACTTATTTAGTCATAAATATGTAAATTTGCATATTTGTCTAAGAAAAGCACAACTCACACAGCTAGAAGGCATCACAGATGCTGGCACCATGCTCTTAGGCTCCCCAAGCTCCATAACTATGAGTTAAATAAACCCCACTCTATTTGAAAAGAAGGAAAGGGAGAAAAAACAAAGAGCATAGCTTGACTAGGGAGACAACAGAATAGCATATGCCCGGTGGTAGAAGTTAGAAAAAATTTCTTGTTTTCTTCCCACAAGTTTTCCAAAATGAGATGTTAGTATAAAAGGATTAAGATTTGAAAAAAATTAAAACCATCAATTCAAGAGTTTGGAGACACAAATGTAAATACTGGGCTAAAATAAATCATCCAGCAAAGTTGAACACAGCTGTCTCTGAGATGAGATATAAGGTGATGCAGACAAGATATGCTACTATCCCTGAGAAATATTGAGAACAAGTTTCTTGCAACTTAGAATGGCAAAATTAACAATCCATGTGGTTTTGCTGCGGCTGTTGTTAAAAGGTCCCTGTCACTTCTCTCTTACCCATTCATGACATAGGTTCAGAGAGTGACTACTAATTCTTATAGTGGTATTATCTATTTATATTTTTATATCACCATCTCAAAAGACTCATGCAATGGCAAGTGACATGACAACTATTTAAAAGTCCCAGATTTAACAAATATCTGCTTCAAATTGAAGACCTTACACTGTTTACCTAGTGTATTGTTTCAACACTGCCCAAAACTAAATGACTTTGATTAGTCTGAATGTTATGTACTCAGGGTTAAACATTCTTCAAAAAAAATTAAAGAGCTATTAATTTATAATCAGGCCATTGAAATTGAGAAAAATCTTCAAAGAATACCTTTAGATAGGCACAGAGCAGATCAAATGGAATACTTTGGTGCTATGGCCAAAGCTTTCTCTGATAAGTCCTTGAAGGACTAACTAGGCACTGAGTGTCATATAAGACACTGACGATCAAAGATAATGTGTCCCCATCTTGGCCCTTTTTGTTTCCTCTCTTAAAACAATTATGATTTTATTTTATATTTATCAATATAGCCTTATATTTGCTAACAAGAAAATCCTATTTTAACTCCCCAGTATATAGTAAGGTAGGTACTATATGGTGATAGTCCATATATGTTTGTGTAATGAATGAACAGGTAAGTACATGAATAAAGGCAGAGAAGGGTCAACCATGAACTTGGGTCAGACTAACCGTAGGATCAGGAACATTCAGTCACACTATTTTTCCTTCTTTCTACTAATCTCCCTTCTATGGTCACACTATACTTTTTTCATAACTTCTTTTACTTTTCCTATTGTGTCAATCTTCTGAATTAATCATAAGACTAGAAATTAACAAGAAAGGAAACAATACAGAGTCCATGAGTAAGTACAACAATTCACTGGCCCTTGCTGATAAGCTCTCATTATCAGAGATGAAGGCTAATCAATGCTGCATAGCTGGATAATCAAAGCAATTCAACTTATTCTTAATTTAACTTTCTGGGCACCACAAGAAACCTTGAATGGATAGGGTATCTACACATGGACATTTAACTTCTCTTCCTGTGATAAAACACTCTAACAAACAAAACCTAAGAGAGAGAGAGAGTCATCATAGTAGTATTAGCTTGAAGCAACTAATCATATTAAATCATAAATCTATAATCTGAAGGAAGTGATGAATGCATACTTGCTAGTGCTTAACTTTCTCCTTGCAGGAATGATGCCTAGGGAATGGTGCCACTCAGAGTGGGGAGCTCTTCTCATCTCAATTAACATTATCAAGATAATCCTCAAAGATATGTCCAGAGGCCCATCTCCCAAGTGACTCTAGATTCTGTTAAGTATAATGCTACCATTAACCATTACAATAGTTCAACTCCACTTATTTAGAAAGGATATAGAACTCTCCTAAAGTCACAGCCCATCTATCTGTATCTTTGTTGGCTCAATAGCTACCAATTCCATAAGTGTATGTATCAATGTACATACCTATGGGATCTATAAAAACATGGACTTGACAGCTCAATAAATATCTATTGAGTGAGTTAGTATCTATAAGAACTGAACATTATATTGTAAGATAGTTGGGATTGAAGTCATGCATATCACCACAGTTTCTGGAGAGCAAGCATATGGTTAAAGTTGTGTTTAGAAAAATGTTTATTAGAAATGAAAGAATCCATCAAAAAAGAATTTTCTCCCCTGGTTACTTTTTCTCCAAGAAAAATTATTTATTTATTTTTATTGCATAGCAGCATGTCACCAAGAAATATAAAGGTCCCTAGAGAAAGGTCATCACTGGCAGTTTCTTCTTTTGCTTTTAAGATTATCCAACATTAAACAACTGGTATGCCTTGGATGTAACTTGGCATCCATATGCAACCTGACTAGCATCTGTTGAACAACTGGCAGGGAGAGAAAAACAATCCATCCTCTTTTCTTCGATTATACAAAAGCAGAAATCATTGGAAAGGATTTTGTTTCTGCTGTAATTGGCATTCACAAAGGTTTCCTGAGCCAGCAGCATAACCAGATGTTTCCCCAGCAATAGGTTTGAATTCCAAGAGACAATTCTACTCTTTGTAATACTCTAACATGTACTTCCTGAAACTCTCCGAAGAGCCAAGCATCATACAAGATGCTAGAGAGGCAAAAGTGAAAAGAGGGGAAGAGTGTCTTCTATTTAGCATCTTCCTCTCTAGGAAAAAAAGATCTACAGGTCAACGACCATCATAAAATTCACTGGACCTAACAGATTTAGGGTTAAGTCCTGCACATGAGCATCTACTTTAGTCTCAAGTGGTCACTGAAGAATAATCAGGAATTTCCAAGAAAGGAAATGTTGTCAAGAAGAAGCATTTCAAACAATGAAGACAGAGATACAAAGTAAATCTGAGAACTATGAGCATCATCAAATAAATGTGAGAAGACAGAAGAAATTGAGTCAATAATGCTGGGAAGGAAGGTTAAAGCCAAGTTGTCAAGAATAGCTTTGCTGTGGAAAGAAAGTATGAAAGGGGTAAGTAGCCAACATGAACTAACTGAAGAGCTTATTTAAAAACAAACAAGAAAATTCTTAAATTTCTCAACTTTCAATCAATTGCTATATCCTGATATTATAATTTCTTTATAATTGTAGTTTTACTTTTAATGAAAAAAAAAGGGTTCTGATGGGTTCCTTAATTACTCTCTAATATCAACTTTGAAAGCCACATGATTCAGACTTAGAAACACAAATTAAATGACCTATGGTTTTACTTCACATGATCATGAGACTGTTGAGTGACTGAGGGAAACCCTGGATGGGACATAAAACTTGCACCACATTGGGATTTAGTGTTATGCTGAGCAGCAACAGTCACCTTCAGCAAAAAAACTTTTGTTCTCCCATGTATATAAAAACTACAATGTGGCTTTGTGGGATTAGCCAATAGAAACAATTAAGGAGAAAACCACAATGGCACTCCTCTCTTAGAACCAAGGCCAAGAGCATCCTGAATCCACTTAGAACCATAGAACACAAATGACTTCTTAACCGAAGTTTAAATGTCTGCTCTACAAAATACATTATTTAGAGAATGCAAAGATAAACTACAAACCAGAAGAAAACAATTTGTAAAAGGTACACTATATATATATATATATATATATATATATATATATATATATATATGTGTGTGTGTGTGTGTGTGTGTGTGTGTGTGTGTGTGTGTGTGTGTGTATACATACATATATATGTATATATGTATATATATATATATATACATACATACATATATGGCTCAAATATTTGAATGCTTGATCATAGGGCATGGCATAAGAGAAATTAGGAGATGAGGCCATGGTGAAGGAAGTGTCTCACTGGGAATGTGCTTTAGGGATTCAGAAGCCCAACCTAAGCCCAGTGGCTCTCTCTTTTCCTGCCTTTGCATCTGGATGTAGAACTCTCTATTGTCTGTGTACCACCATGCTCCTCACCACGAGGATAATGAACTAAACTTCTGAAACTGTAAGCAAACCTTAATGTAATACTTTCTTTTATAACAGTTTTCTTGGTCAGAGTATCTCTTCATAGCAATAGAACACAGACTAAGACACTATCCCTGTTAGAATTTTGAGGCATCAAATGCTCCCTAGCAAGGATACAGAACAGTAGGCATGCTCACCCAGCATCTGTGGAAATGCAAATGGTACAGGACCTCTTATAAAACTAAGTATACTTTGATCATCTCTTCCAGAAACTAAAGACCTACATCTTTACTCAATTACATTGAAATTTCATATTCACACAGAAACCTGCACATGAAGGATGATAGAGCCTTTTCTAAAATAATTGCCCCAGCTAAAAGCATCTAAGATGTCCTTCACGAGGACAGATAAGTCATCTGTAGTATGTCTTTGCAGTAAAATATTACTCAGCAATAGAAATAAATGATGCATTTATTAAGCTGGGGGTAGGGGAGTCAGGGAAGGGAAAAGAAAAACCTTAAAGGAAGATTGCTGAGTAGATACCAATATGGTAACAAACACATATGACTCCAGCTCTATGGTATTTTGGGAAAGATAATACTGTGAAAACAATAGAAACCTGTAGTTATTTAGGACTATAAACAGGGAAAAGTGAAAAAGTTCAGAACAGAGGAGGTTTACTGCAGTGAACTTTATGTATGCCATGTATGATGAATACTTAGTAAGTAAAGAACAATAATGACCAATATTGGGGCTGGAGAGATGGCTCAGTAGTTAAGAGCACTGGCTGCTCTTCCAAAGGACTCAGGATTAAGTCCCAGAAACCACAGTACTAGTAGCTCACAGTAACTCCAGTTCCAGGAATCTGACACCCTCACACAGACATTCATGTAGGTAAAAACTTTGGTGCACATAAAAAATAAAACAAACAAACAAATAAATGTATTAATAAAGGTGGCCAATATTGACTAATGAAAACAAATATACTTTATTTTAATAATACAGAAATTGTAGGTCTGTGTGTATATGCGTGCGTGCGTGCGTGCGTGCGTGCGTGCGTGTGTGTGTGTGTGTGTGTGTGTGTGTGTGTTTTAAAAGATGGGTATAATTGTTTTCCATAGTATCAGCTTGGTTCTTTTGTAAATGTGGAACTATTTATTAAAAGGTAGAAGGACTGAAGAGTGATCTGATTTAAAACAAACAAACAAACAAACAAACAAACAAACAAAACCAGTTTAGCTTCAACTCAACCCCAAACTGATTCTTTATTGTAAGAGAGATCTGGAAAGGGGCTTAGAAAGTCTGAATTAACCTTTTCAAGTCACCTTACAGTTCCCCAGCAATCACAAAAGAAAGCTGAAATTTCAGATGAAAACTAGCAAAGGTCTTAGAGTGCAGGGCCACAGCCACACCTAAGCCTTCCTCACACGCCAGCTTCACCCCCTCAGTTGTTTTCTGTGGCTGTTTAACAAACCCAGACACTTACAAACACATGCATTGTATCACAGGTCAGGAGTCTGGGTGAGGATGACAGGGGTATTCTCCAGAGGATCTCACAATTCAGTATCACCAGGATGCTGACTGGGCTGCCTTTTATCTAAAGGCTAAACAAGAAAGAATCCATCCCAAGAGTTTTATTGGCATTCTTTATTTCCTTATGGGTTTGAATGTAAAACTGTGTTAGGGAGTTGGAAAAATTCACCCACAGCTGTTGGCGCTGTCTGGAAAAAAAAATGGAAAACCTTTAAGAAGCGGAGCCTTGCTGGAAAAAGTGGGTTACTATGGGTGAAACATCTGATTTTATACTCAGCTCCACTTCCTGTACTCTCTCTTCTTTTTTACCTTGAGTGCAATGTGACCAGCAAGCTTCTGCTCTTCTACCATGATAGATTTTATCCCTTTGATCCATGACCCAAAATAAGTCCTTTCTCCTCTAAGTCATTTTTTTCCAGATCTTCTTGTCCAAGCCAAGAGAAAAGTAGCTAATACACTTGTGTTGACATTTTTCTGCCTGTTGGATGGAAGTCTCAGGTCCTAGAGGTTGGCAGTCCATCATTCTGTGCTACATGGACTGCTCAACATGGCCACTTCCTTCATCAATCCAGTCAGGAGAACCTCTCTGAATCTGCTGCATAAAGATCACGTGGCATAATGGAATCACTACGAGTTCAACATTACATCATCACCTTGGCCATATTCTACTGGATAAGAACAAGCCATAGGTTATTATGTACATGCTCAGGATCACCATACCAGAAGGATGGGGATCACTAGGATTCACATTATGGTCTTCCCATGCCTCTGAGCCAACAGATAATCCTCAAGAACAAGAACAGCAAGCTGATATAATGTCCACTACAATTCATAGTCACGTGGAACAACTTCAGATCTATGGGGAGCGGCGTCAGTCATTTCATTAGCCAACGTTTCGTCTGACTAATGGGGATTATCTGCCAATGTTTTAGAAAGATATAGTGAACATGCAAATATGCAGGTGTTTGCCGAATATGAGCTTCTCATTTTCAATCCCCACTTTATTTTACATATATGGCTGTTTGACCTGCAGGTACATGCAGTGTCCCTGGAAGCCAGAAGCAGGCACCAGATCCCCTGGAACCGAAGTTATATATGGTTACGAACCACCATGTGGTTGCTAAGTATGAAACCAGTTCTCTAGAATAGCAAAGGACACTAAGCCATCTCTCCAGCCCCATTACTTTTTTGAGAGAGGGGAGAGAGAGAAAGAAAGAGAGAGAGAGAGAGAGAGAGAGAGAGAGAGAGAGAGAGAGAGAGCAGTTTTGAGAAATAAAATCAGATAACTCTGTTGTATTTTAGCACCTAGGCCAGCCTCAAACTAGAGATCCTCCTGCTTCAGCCTCTTGAGTGCTAAAATTACAGGCAAAAGCTATCACATTGAGACATCTTTTATTAAAAGGCTGGAATAATAATCTCAAACACAAGGGTGTCATCTATGCGCCAGGAAGTGCTCTGTCTTAATCATTATTTTTAAAGGATTTTTTTAAAAGGGCAGTTTGGGGGACATTAAGTGATAGAGCCAGGACTTGAGCCCAGAGGCTGCCCAGCCTTGACATCATTTGTGAACGGTATAAACAACTAAAGCGAGGCAAGAAAAACAGTCTCTAAAAGGTCATAACATCGGAAAAAGAAATTGCTACTCCACCACCTCTAAGCATACTATGCCCAGCACATTCTTTGCCATCTGGTTTATTCACACATTTTAATGAATGTTACTAGATACAATTTTAGAGTGTTATTGTCCATCTGCTGTAAGTTGGGCTGTGGCAATGGAATCTTAGCATTCTACTAGTCAATAAGCAAGACGTGTATTTCAGTTCCCGCTTATAATCTGTAGTCATCATCATTGATGTCTCCATGACAACAAATCTAATTTTGAAGAGAGAGATTGGCAATCTGCGGATTTGTAGATAGTGGTTTTCCTACATGTGAATTCATTATGCAGTGAAATATATACGACCCCATTGATGTGATGGGAAAGAAAAGTAATATGGATTTCTGGAGCCAGTTAGAGGAGGGAATATAACAAATATAATAAAAGGCAGAACGAACTGAACACTGCTGATAGACGAATAATCAATATGGCAAGGGAGCCTGGAGGAGCTGGAGATGCATGTTTGGGGATCAATTAGATGCCAAACTATCTCCCGATTTTTAAATCACAGCAGCTCTCACTATGAGCTGGAAATGTCAACTTTGAAAAGTTCCTCTGCCAGCTTAGAGAAGCAAAGGAGAAGGTTCGTGTGTACAGAGGGCCACAAAACAAGAGGCCATACAAAGCTTCACCTGTCAACTGCTAGATGTGACATTCACCTTCCACTGAATTTGTCTGTGTTTCACCTGTGACGACAGAGTCTTTGAAAGACCAACACCAAGAGGTTTCCTTTTTAACATTAAAACTGCATAGAAGAAAAGAGGAGTTTGAAAAATCCAAAAGAAATCAGGAAGCGTTCTCAAAGCATTCAAACTGATAATTGTGTCCTGGGATAAGTGTTATGCTGTGTTCCAATAGGAGGATCTACATATTGAATAACTAGAAATTTTGTTATAATGAAGAGTCTCCTTCCATAAACCAGGACTCAAAGATTCTGAATTTGTCACACGCTCTTATGACATGCCTATACTACACTCTCAGTTAGAAAGAAGTCCTTAGACATACTAAATCTACAGGCTGGTCACCAGAATAATCTAGCAGCTATGGTCCAGCCTTTACACCAAATGACTACTGACTGGTGAGAGAAAAAAAATCTTGAAAGCAGATCTCCACTGGTGACTTACAATGAGTAATATATTCTACCCACTGCATGACTGAAATATTTTACATAATAAAAATGCTCCAAGAGACACACATACGTGCTCCATGACATCAGCATATTTCAAATAACTACTTAATTTTAACTAGGTTTTCTCATATGTACTTTTATCTTTAATCATTTGATATAAAGACTTACTTTCTGATTTCTTCTTTGAGGTATTAGAAAATAATACTATGTACTTTAGTAGATTCCATACTTTGCAAATAGTTCTGGATTCTAAATAGTTGACTTCCCAGGAAGGATCAATCAGGATAAATCTATGTTTTAAGACATGTGAATCATGTGAGCTTGTTGGAGACCCCTGAGTTTGAGGAGAAAATAAATCTGTAGGTACAACATTATGCATGAAAGAAAGTGGATACTCATTTCCAAAATAAAATCACAAATTTAAACATCTTGTTTTTCCTATCATAGGGAGCACCTGGTTCAAAAGATATGATACTTATCTATGATAAGTTAGCTAGTTGATACTTTGAGTGGACTATCTGATTAGCTTTTCAATAAAGCCAATAGGAAGGTTTCTTCTAAAACATGCGTTCAATAATTTTAATCACATTGTAGAATTTCTCTCCTCTAGATATCTAGAATGTTTCTAAAAATGTGAACTGTCTCAAAATTCATTAACTTGCCAGGCCTTCACTCAGAGGGATTTACCAATTGCAAACCAAGGGCAACAATAAGCCTGGAGCAAGAGAAAGGAAGGAAGGGACATAGAAAAGAACACTGGGCAGAGGTTAAGGGAGCAAGGATCCCCTAAATCACCCTAGGAATGTCCTCAGTGGAGCTCAGTGCATATGCCCTTCTCGCTCTTGAGAAAGCCCCAGATGTAATCTGTCTCCTTCTCTCACTGTTGTCTGCATAACCATCACCATTACCAACATCCATTCCAACCAAAGCTCCTCTCCTCTATGCACATTGCCAGTCAGAGGCAAGATAACTTAACCCAGTGTGTCCCTTCTTCTGGGCTTAGCATAATAGCAGAATTTGCTATTTTTAGAGCATAGTTTAAAGGAGTGAAATAGAAAAGTTCTTTCCTATGCACAGAGATTCTTGAGAGACACAGGGACACTAGAGTCTTTCATTATGAGAAACATTGTCTTAGACCAGGTCTCTAATTACAGAACTCAAGGCCAGGTTCCGGGATGGGTATGTCACTTTCTTTGTAGATGTGACAAAATACCTAAAGGCAGAAAGGGTTTGTTTGCTTCAGAATTTAGGGGTTCATTGAGGAGTAGAAGTCATGGAGCTAGTGGCAGCAGGTCACATTGAATCTGCAGTTAGGAAACCAGAGAGATATAAATGCTGGTGGTTAGCTTCTTTTCTCCTTGTTCTGGGAACCACCCCAGCTGATAGAATGGTGCTGCCAACATCTGGGGTTAGTTTTTACATCTACCCAATCTAGAGACTCCCTTATAAACATGTTGAGGTTTGACCCCTAGATAATTTAAATCCTGTCAAGCTGGCAAGCAATGACTGAATAGGCAGTGGTCGTGATGGAGAAGGTTAGCAGAAGGATCCAAGGATCCAGTTAGTCAGGATCTAGTTGAGTCTTGAGAAGATGATGAGGACACTGATTCTGAGTGGTGACAGGAAAGGAGAGACAGGGACACAGCCGACCCCCTTTTCCAAGTCGATAGTCCATTTTTTTCTTAATCCTTAAATAGAGACTGCTACTTTATTCTGAAAGTCTGAATGGATAGTCCAGCAAAATATTGAAGACAACTTTTAACATTCGAGAAGATACTTCAATTATTAGATCTGAAGTTACAGTACATAGGAACATGGAACTACACCTCACACACTGGTGAATTACTTTCACAATTAACACAATAATAGTGCCTTAGACCATGATGTCATGAAGTTGTGTGGCTATTGCATGCACATGGCAAGGCTGTGAATGTGAATGTGTCACCATTGATTTGGGATTAGGTACACTGGACTCAAATTCAGACTCCACCATTCAGAAGCATGAAGGACTGAGTTAAGGATGAATTACTCCTCTAGACTACTGATGGTGCTGCCTACACAGGACCTGCATAAGATCCAGGCAGTATATCCTGAAGTAGGGAGAGATTCATCAACCCCTACATCGAACTGAGGAGCTTTTGACTGTCAGCTTCTGGAGAAGGGTGAATCCATTTTTTTAAGGGTGTTGGCCTTGTTTGGACAAATATGATCCGGCGAATGGCCCCACCCCCAAGAGTATATGGGTAACACAATATGGACTAAGAGGTGGGGCATGAAGTTGGTGATAGGGAAGTTGGGTCTGATCTAAAGAGTTAAGGGAGAAATTGGGATGAATATGATTAAAATATAGTGTATAAGACATAATAAAACATTTTTTAAAAATGAATTATTTAACTGTTCTGAGCCTCAATTACAGTGCTTATGAAATGGGAACTGACAGTTCAGTTTGACTGTCAATCTGACTAAATTAAGAGATATGTAGTATCCATGAAATATGCGTGCATAAGATGAGGAGGTGCCTCCACAGAGGACTGTCACTTGGGAAAGTGATGGCTGGACAGGTCTGCTCTGAATGTGGCGACACCTTCCAATGGGATGAGAACCCAGAAATAGGAAGTTGGGAAAAGGCAGCCTGAGAATCTACAAAATCCCCTTGCTGAATCTACCCCCTGCCACGAGCTTTTTCCCCTGATACTTTTCCTGGATCTTTGCACATGATCGAGGAAAGACCTGAGGAAAGGAGAGCAAGGGAAGGTTTATGATGCCCCAATAGTGTCAGCAATAAAGACTACACACAGGCAACACCTAAGCAGTAACAATAAAGACATAAAGGCATTGTGCCACTAATTCTGCTTTCTAAAGGGGCTCATGCAACTAAGCATGATGGTGGCAGCTGTTCAGAAGGTCACTGCACACAGGCCTAGAAAGAGTTTTCCCTACCATTTTCTTAAGGGTTAGAATTGGGAATGTGGCATGTTCTTCCTAAATCATATCTGTCCAATATTCATCCTGTTTCTTGACTCTGTCTTTGTGTATTTGAATAAAAAACATCATCACTGCCTTCTAGATACAGTTGCCAAATAAAGAAAGTTCTTGACTCCCAAACAGATTCAAGTAAGAGGAAAGCATTTACTACGAGAAGCCATATCAAAGCAGTCTTTGTCTACCCAGTTACGGGTGTTTAGTTTTTCAAAAGCCCCAAGGTGGACTTTAGGGAAAGTGTAATCCTAGAAAGCTCTAGAATTCATTCTCCAACTCAGGATCCATCACTTCTGTTTCATTTCCTATGGCTTCTTTCCACACTCACATTAATTAAGGGAAATTAAAAGAAACAGACATCTTATCCAAGCAGCTTGATGTATTTCCCAGAATGATAATTGTCTCGATACATTTCTTATTTCTCACAGGCTAGTCATTTGGGTGGCCAATGAGTCATGCAATCCAGGTATCCATTGCTCTGCCAACATGCTCCCAACACACAAATATGCAACACAAGTATATGTTTTCAAGACCTGTGACTCTTGGGGCAAATGTGAAGACTTGTCTCTTAGAGAGACCCCCACACATTTCCTAAACAAATCTAATAAACTGGTCGGTGGCTTGTTATCCCAAAGCCATTTGTCTGTGAAACTAATCAAGAGTGATCTGTGTATCCTCAGGTCACACCAAACTGGGTGTTAAAGTTAGTATTTATCTAACTCAGCTTAGACCTGTAAAAACATGCCTTCCAGCTTCCTTATCCCTCCAAATGTTTGTGAGAGTTCTTAGACGAGCGATTAAATGCATTCCCTACCAGAAGCTGAAATCTACCCTTTTATTACTCCACCCACACTAGTTCCATATCCTTGAACTAATATCCACCAATGAAGTTTCCAGCCCTGCTAAATTGAGAGGAGAGAGAGAGAGAGAGAGAGAGAGAGAGAGAGAGAGAGAGAGAGAGAGAGAGAGAGAGAGAGAGAATGGGACTTTGCTCCTCCAGTATCCAAGTCATGCCTTGTACCATGGCACTTGACACCATTTCTACAGCAGTCCTAGAATTTAATTCAATACCCTGGGAGCTTCTTAAGAGAATGGCTTTTGTGGTATCAACTGTGTTTCTGTGTCCTGGTAATGCTGAAGGTAGTTTTCATGTTCTAAAAATTGAATTCAGACTCTTCCTCTCTCTTCACATTGTTATCAGGTGGGCTATCACATGGGATATCACAAGATGCAGATCTAAGTACCCAGACCTGCCTCCTAGATCTCCAGGTCTCTCTGCTTTTCCTTCCTCTTTTCTCTTGTGTGGGCTAAAATCCAACCTCCTAGCAAGGAATAGTCCCCAGAGAGTTTGAACTTGAAATGCAACACTTTCATCATTGGTTCATTTGACAAGTACTAAATGCCTACTTGTTTCCTGGCCCAGTTCCACTGGCTCTACAGTGCTGAAAGACAAAGAAAGAGACCCTGCTTTCTAAGACCCTGTACTCAAGTAAGAAGTTGATAAGCAATGGATGCTGAGTGCAGAGAGCTGGGATAAGAGTAGAGACCTGCCAAAGCCTAGACATGTAGTTAAGATCAAAGTTCGATAGCCAAGCTTTGTGACTCTGAATTCTGCCCCCATCAGTCATGAGCCATGTGATATGGTCTGAGCCACTTGACTAAGTCGTACTGTATTATATCCTCTTCATTTGGAAAAACAAATTAACACCAAGGATGTTAGATCTAGATAAACACATATACGAATCAACATTATCTTGCTCAGCTCCGTTAAGCGACTTTAGCTAACCCGTGTTACTTAGCTATGAGTAGTTATAGTTGCCATTATAAACATATTAAAAAGTAATTATCGTTACTGTGCAATTTACCAAATTTGTATAATTATCTTGAGTCCCTGGAAATCATGAAACACAAAGTGTTATAAAGAAGCATAAGGACTCGTGACCCCATTTGAAGGGTGATTAGAAATTAGGAAAATTAGTATACAAAGAAATAAAATACTTTCCTACCACACAATATTAACGCAAAGAGATCACAGAGTCTGTTAGTAACTGTGTCTATGTGGCAACAAGAGGCTTGCCAGGTTTGGAAGGGTGAGTGGGTGGAAAATAACTCAGCCTTATCGTGTGTGTGTGTGTGTGTGTGTGTGTGTGTGTGTGTGTGTGTGTGTATGTGTGTAGACTGACACAATAGCTTGACTGTCTTAAATCTATCCCCTTGTCTGCCCTGCCCAGACAGCTCTAAGTGCTATCAGATAGACTACAAGGGTCGTGGTGATCAAATAATTAAGACTCCAATGACTGTAGAAATACATATTTTTTTTGCAGCTTGTGTAACTTCAAAACTTCAACTTATAGCATTGGTGTGTGTGTGTGTGTGTGTTTGTAAGTTATTGGTGTATGTGCACATATAAATTGACTGTGACAAGTTGATGCTTAGTAATTAATTTGCTAAATAGTTTTATATGACAAAAACCAATCCTTCTCAGTACACCCCATTTAATAATAAAGGAAGTTCTTAAACAGAGCTCTTTTCTGTGAAGCTGTTTGGTGCAGCATGATGGTGAGACCTCAGGAAACCCAAGCCAAAATAGGAGACAGGAAACCAAAACAGTGCTAACAATCCCTAGGAGGCAGGCTCACTTCACTGTGGAGATGTCCCGCCCCCAAACGCCCCTGTTCTTGCATTACAGAAAACTGAAAGGCCTTCTGGGAGCCAAAAAAAGAAAGCAGTGAACATGATTTCTTCTTCTTTCAGATGACCTGCTAATTCATCCATAAAATATTAGTGAGTGGCTGCCTGGTACACACGAGTAGAATGGGTGTTCCTCTCCAGAGCCTCGATTCTCAGAAGTGAACATCATTGAGGGTATAACTTACCTGCACACAGGGAGCTGGCAGTTAGCCTCTCAGCTCATGAGTGAAATTGCTTTTGCTGAGTTTGTTTGGAAAGCAAAATTGATTCACTCTTTCTCTCTCTTCATAACGTGATGGCTCTGCTTTCCTGAGTGGAATATCTCCCAGCAGGCCATTTCTCTCCCTTCAATTAATTGTCACTGAATTTCTCCTCAGTTAGATGCAGTCTTTCGGATGTTTATTTATTTGCTATTGGGTCATTGATTGCTTCACGTTGGAGATTGAGAATGACCAAAGCACTCTCTGGGTAGACTCTAAGTGGTTGGCGGGTCTGATGGTCTGAAGAATCTCTGGCTCGATGTCTTGTCCTGATTAAAAGACCACAGGTAAGACAGAGAGAATCTGTATTTCCCTGTTCTTTCTGCTTGCACATCTCTGAGTCCTGCACCTCTCATCTATCCCCAGCATGGGACATGACCCACTGTTCCTCCTGCTATTTAGTTCCTATTCTGCAAGGGCTGTGCAGAGGATAATAACTTATGCAAATTAGTGGGAGTAAAAACCATGACCTCTACCTCCCCGCTAACGTCACCTCATATCTTCTAGAGAAGTTTGCCTTGATTTATGTCTCTTCTTTGCCCGTGCTAACTTTTAGCCTTTGCAGATTTGCATTGCTTCATATGTTGATCTAAAAGTGCTTTCTTATTTTGTCTGCATTCATATCTCCAAATCATTAGCATACTTCTCCGAGGCCAGTTGTATAGTTAACCATGTATCACATCAATGGAGACACATCTGCCCAGAATTATGTCATGCCATTCTCACAGGATGTTCGACTTTGGAAAAGTACCTAGATTACTACAGTGAAATCTTTCAAAAAAAAAAAAAAAAAACCCTTTTTTTCATAGTTAAAAATAAATACTAAGCAAACATGCTGACTGGGAAATTTTTCTCTAAAACAGATATGTAGTGCATAGATGTATCACTTCATTGAGTTTCTATACCAACTAAAATTACCCAAATAATTCATATGAATTATAGAAATTCAAAATCTCATTTGGAAGACATTCACATGCTTCAATATTCAGACTTTCTGCTACAAAATACAACAGTTTATTTTTTTTAACCATAAGTCTCTCAGAGAATTCTATAGCTTTCTTAACGATATTCAAAAGTGATTGTAAAATTCTATTAAAAAAAAAACACTCTCTTGAGCATTCGTGTGCCTTTTGCCCTAATAAATGGCATTTTGCTTTTATTTCCTTTTATTCTCTGTCTGTGTGTGGAGTACAAATGTGTGCATGTGTGTACATGGATGAGAGAAAGTACACTCACATATGGGACATGTCAAGGACAGAGTTTGACTCTAGGTGTCTTACTCTGTAGCTCTCTGCCTGTCCCTGATCCCCAGTCATGAGTTATACATTTGTATCACCACGTTCATCTTTTTCCATGGGTGCTGGGGATCCAAACTTGTCATTAGGCTTACCCAGCAAGAGTTGATCAACTAGCCACCTGCCCAGGTCTAAGATCTTCCCATTTTCTAAATTAGCCATGGACAGTATGTTGAAGAGATAATAAATATGTTTAAGACATTAATAAAGCAGCAAAAGAGAACCAATAAGAATAAAATACCAAGGGTGATTGGAAAGTGTCCTCATCTCCATTTATATTTGTAGAAAAGGAAAATTTGAATAATATTATAAACATACATTTTTATTATTATTAGATGCCTATGCATAATGAATGCACCTAAGCTTCCTAAAAATATCTGCTAAAGAAATAAACAAATTACATGAGAACATCTATATGCCATGCAGCAACCCTGCCTGTGTATTTGTACAAAGGAGTGATATGACAGGGGCTGAAGAAATGGCTCAGTCAGTAAAGTCCTGTCTACTCAAGTCCAAAGTCCCAAGTTCAATTCCAAGAACTCATTCAGAAGTGCCAGGGCTAGTTCCACTCACTCACTTATACGTGGATGTTAGCTGCTAAGTCTTTAATAAGCAGGCTATAATCTGCATAAGCACAAAGGTTAAATCCTTTTATAAGTAAGGGACTTTACTTTATATTTAACCTCTATTAAGATGGGAGGGAAGGATCTCTCTAGGAAGAAGAAATAGAAATTCATATTTTGAATCAAATAAAATCTGCCAAATGTGTGTTCTGGAACAGGTGGTTACTGGGAAGAGGACAAAGCAGTCTGGCCTGGCTATAGCAGCTGTGGGACAGATAGATGATGGGGTGGGTATTTGATCAGAGCCCCCTTCCTTTTCATCAAGCCTTGTGTCCACGACTTTTTTGAGGATTCTTTGACTGGTCATTCTTGCTAGGAAGATATTTTTTTTTCTCCCATATGTACATTTCTAGTTAACTGTTAGTACAATCATCCAGAGATATTTCTAAATGACAGATAAGCCTAGAAGAGAAAACAGACGTGTGACATAAATCAGGAATTAATGAAGCCATTCAGGCCTGTTTCTCCTGACGTTAGCAGTCCACTGCAGTAAGGAGCATTCCCAATAAACTGGAGACGGTTAATCCTTTCAAATACCCAGGACAAAAACGGAACTGCAAGAAAGAACATGCCTTTAAATTCCAACCTAGGCATTTTGTTTTCTTGAGAAAAGTCTTCAATTCCTAGATTCATTAAACTCATTTAGCTGTGAATACTGTGTACGTCAGTGTACACACACCGGCACACACATTACTGCTTTAGTAAGTACAAAGAAAGTCCGCATCGACATGGTTCCCAGCACGTTAGTGCCTTCGTTATCCTAGGAAACTTTTTTTTTATTTGATGAAAATCAAGACAGAAAAAAGACATCACGTTGACTTCAAGGATTTGCCTAATTTCTAACTGTGCCGGAGGAGTTTCCACTCTGGTGTCCGATCAGCAAAGGACTTGTGCTTCTTTTTGTATGTGCCTGAGATTATACTGACAAATTACGTAAGAGCCCAAGGAGATTGTCTCTAATTGGAATAAAAAGGATATGGCATTAAAAACAAAATTCGCTGAAACTCTGACAGTGTTTGGTGCCTGAAGGGGAAGGAGAGCTCCCTGTGAGGAAATAGTGGAAGAAAACACAGTGATAGAGGGAGGCAGGCAGCCTCTGAGGTACCAGTTAGACCAGTGGGGTGGGGGGCCTCACTTCTCTTGCATTAAGCTTCACAGAGCCATGTCTCTCCTGCAGAATGAGGGCGAGTGGCAAACTGTGTTGGCAGTCCTCTTCCTAACATGTCCGTTTGTTATAGCTAATGAATTTTTATTTAAAACTACAGCTCCCTGAACTTATTGGACCTCAGAGTGAAACTGAGACTCTCAGGTGTTTGGATTGCAGAGATATCAGAGGGGGAAAAGATTTTAGAGAGTGATGGGAGGTGGCAGAGGCCAAGTTGAGAACTATTAGAAAGGTAAAGAGAGGTAGCAATACTGACCAGTGGTGGCACACATCCTTAATCCCAGCACGAAGAGAGGCAGAGGCAGAGGCAGAGGCAGAGGCAGAGGCAGAGGCAGAGGCAGAGGCAGAGGCAGAGGCAGAGGCAGAGGCAGAGGCAGAGGCAGAGGCAGAGGCAGAGGCAGAGGCAGAGGCAGAGGCAGAGGCAGAGGCAGAGGCAGAGGCAGAGGCAGAGGCAGAGGCAGAGGCAGAGGCAGAGGCAGAGGCAGAGGCAGAGGCAGAGGCAGAGGCAGAGGCAGAGGCAGAGGCAGAGGCAGAGGCAGAGGCAGAGGCAGAGGCAGAGGCAGAGGCAGAGGCAGAGGCAGAGGCAGAGGCAGAGGCAGAGGCAGAGGAGGCAGAGGAGGCAGAGGAGGCAGAGGAGGCAGAGGCAGAGGAGGCAGAGGCAGAGGCAGAGGCAGAGGCAGAGGCAGAGGCAGAGGCAGAGGCAGAGGCAGAGGCAGAGGCAGAGGCAGAGGCAGAGGCAGAGGCAGAGGCAGAGGCAGAGGCAGAGGCAGAGGCAGAGGCAGAGGCAGAGGCAGAGGCAGAGGCAGAGGCAGAGGCAGAGGCAGAGGCAGAGGCAGAGGCAGAGGCAGAGGCAGAGGCAGAGGCAGAGGCAGAGGCAGAGGCAGGAGGATCTCTGAGTTAGAGGCCAGCCTGATCCACAGTGTTTCAGGACAGTCAAGGCTATGCAAGAAACCCCTGTCTCGAAGAAAATAAAAAAATAAAAAATAAATAAAATAAAGGCAGCAGTGAGAATATTAGATGTTTCATCAATACTTGTACTTCAACTCACTGGCTCAGCTCACGGCTTGTACCTAAGCCCTTTCAGTCAATGGATTTCAAAGCTCCACAGGAAGAGTAAAATCTATTCATCATAAAAGTAAATAATAGTAGTGTACAAAAGCCAAGGAATAAAAAAAATCAGATGATAGAGATCAAAAGTGGGATGAGCCATTTAACATCATCCAATTTAATCTCTTCTTTTCCTAATTGAGGGTGCTAATGCCCAGAAGGATTAAGCAGCTTGCCCATGTTCACATAACCACCAGTCAGGCTGGCTCAGGACTGAGAACTTCATGTTTCCTACCAAACATAACAAAGAATAACTGGGTAAAACAATTGCAACAAGTTTTACTGAAAAAAAATATGTGTGTGAGTGTGTGTGTATGTACATATATATTCACATATACATGATATATGAGATATAAACATTATACATATATATGTATAATTTGTATATCTCATATATCATATAGGCAGAAAGGAAAAGCAAGCAAATTGGGTGTTGGGAAAAATAATTCTTTCAGTAAAGTGCTTTCCCTGCAAGCATAAAGATCTGAGCTAGATTCCTAAAACTCATACTTTGTTTTTATTTATTTTTTAAATGTAGTATGAGGCTGGAAAGGTGGCTCTGTAAATAAGGACACTGACTACACAAGCACAAGGTCCTAAGATCAAATGTCCATCATTCATGCAAAAAAGCTGGGTGTGGCTGCACAAGGCCTATATATAACCTCAGCATGAGGAGGAAGAGATGGACCCACTCACTGACCAGTTAGCTAGCCTAATTGGGTCAGCATGAAGCCAACAGGAGACTTTATCCTAAAACAAGCTCTTGAGAGACAACACTGAGGATGAGCTCTAACACACAGACAGACACACACGCACACATACACACGCACACATACACACATGTTCACATGTGCACATGCGTGCACACATGTACACCCATGTATGCAAGCCAGCAAATAATTATAAAAAACAGACATTCTTAGTGAATGAGGCTACAGACAGGATGTTTATGTTGCCCATCCCAAAACTCTCACATAGAAGACCTGATCAGCACTGTGACAGCATTAGCCAGGGCCTTAGAGAGGTGAGGATGGGTGATTATGTTTTGATAGGAGCTTTGTCCCTTTTCTACCAGGTTTAATCACAGCAACAAAACAAGTCTCACCAGACACCGAATCTGCTAGGACCTTGATCCTGGGCATCTCCACCTCCGATAAATTTTCTCTTTATTAAACCACTCCATTTATGATACTTTTTGTGACAGCTCAAATAAACTAAAATGAAAGGATAAAATCTTTAGAGCACAAAAGATAAAGGAGCACTTGAGAAAGAAAAGTAGGTGTAAGATAAATGGGAGGCAGGCCATGCTTGGAAGGCAGACTTGGAGGCTGGCTAGGCTGAAAAACCTTCAGTAGAGAAATGAAACCTGTATGTCCCCTCCAGAACCAAACTTGATTTTGAGATCTTCACTACAGCATAAGTCCAACACTGTCCACCTACTTGGTAGCCTCTAAATCCTCAGTCCTTGCTAAACCCTTGTTTGCTCACAATGCCTTTAGGACACAGCCTGTCTCATTTCCAAGGTCATGGAAAGCCTACCTTCTTATAATGCCCTAAATAGGTAGCTCATGGGAAGCTCCGATTCCTTACCATGTTGGGTGCTGGCTAAACTGCTTACATAACCATGTAGGTTGCAAGCTCTGAAGGGACAGGAGTCATACCTTCTGCTTACTGTGGGTGACACAGCTCTCTCATAACAAAACTAGGTATGCTGTAGGTTCCTCATAATTAACTTCCTGGACAAATCATGAAAGGAAGCCTTTCTTCCAAGTGCCTCCGCACCTGTCCTTGAACCTAGCCCAAATCCACAGGTCTGAACTTGAGATCCAAAATAATGATGGTGACATCAAGGGCAACAATAGTTAATATTTATTTGTCTTTGTGCATATGCAAATGTGTGTGTGTGTGTGTGTGTGTGTGTGGTGTTATGTCATGTGCCAGTATGTACATGTACACTTGTTCATGCTTATACGTATGGAGGCCAGAGAACTGCTATTAGGTTCTGCTACTTTTTTACCGTCTCCCTTATTCATTTTGAGACAGGGTCTCATGCAGAGCCTGGGGCTCACCATTTTGCCTATATGGGCTTGTCAAAAACTCCCTGTCTCTTCCAGTCTTCATCTCTCAGTTATGGGATTACAGTCACATGCTGTCGTGCCTGGATGGTAAGGTGTTGATAGAGGCCTGAACGACAATCAGTTTTAAGAGTATAACCCTGGTAACTGGACTGTTCTCCAGTAGAATGCCACACACCTAAGAGTAGCTGGGCAGCACAAATTGGTCTTGATGGACTTTTAAAAGAGGGTACAATATTGGATTCATGAGGAAGTGGGCATGTCAGGGAGGAGTTTGGGGAGGGAAGTTGTGCAATCAAAACACAAAGCATAACATTTTCAAAAAACTAATAAAACAAAAAAAAAAAAAAAAAAAAAAAAGCCTTGGAAAATTGGGCATCAGATGCTGACCATAAGAAGCCAACTTTTTTTTTTGTACTGATGCTCCCTTCCATGGGTATAGTGTATACACCACTGTGAGTATTCTGTAAATTTTAATGTTTTAAAACAAATAGGAGTACTTGTTTTTCTTCCCCCACTGAAACATTTATTACACATGTATCTTTTCTTCATCCACAGGCAAGTAGACATCCTATGTAAGGACTCTGGCCACTTCTAAGTCCCAGAAAGTCCTAGCAATACTTGACCAACTGCTCTCAGTTCTCTGCCTGTTCCCTGCTCCCTCATCTGACATGTATGTTCTCCCTCCCCCTCCTCCTCCCTCTCCCCTTCCCCTTCTACCTCTCCCTCTCCCCCTCCCCTTCCCCCTCCCTCTCCCTCTCCCCTTCCCCCTCTCCCCTCCCCCTCCCTCTTTTCCCCTCCCTCTCTCCCCTCCCCTCCCTCTTCCTCTCCCTCTCTTTCTCCCCTCTAGTTACCTAGAAAGAGTGAGATATTTCAGACAAAAAGTTTCAGAAGTTTCTGAGCAGGTGCAGCGGGGCCTTTTTTGTTTTATAACCTGGTAGGCACAAGCTGGGTCCAAGCATTCAGTTCTCTCAGGACCTGTGTCGGGTAGCACAGACTGTACAGGTGTCTAGACCGAGTCCAAAAACCTAACCCTGAGTGTCAGTGTTAGGGAGCACACCGTTGTCAAAGGCCTAAAGCAGAATTACAACAGTCCTAGCAGAAATAGAACCAGCATTAGGGTTGTACTGTGTCTTCTGTCTCCCTTCTTAGTGTTCAAGGCTTCTGAAACTGGTTCTCATCCTAGCAAGTGTCTATTTAACTGTTTAAAAACGCTACTGCAAACCAAAAGAATTTTGTTTTGTTTTTACTTTTAAAAAGAATTGGCAATAAGGATGTTTGAGGACAAAGCTCACATTCAGTACTTACTGTTTTATTTCAATAACCAATATTTTCTTACTTGTCCCATCTACTCCATCAGACACTTTTATAAAAAAGCACAACGTTGGAACACGGCTTGGACTCTCTTAATGCTTTCTGAACCTGTTTTTACCACTTACTTTCCTTTCCCCAAATGATGTCTATTCTGTTAGCTACTTTTTACACAGCAAATGCTTTGTGCTATGTGACATATACATTTAAGACTCAAACATTCACAAAAAGGAAAAAGAAAAAAAAAGATAAAAACTGTAGTCCCCTAATGAGCAAATAATGTCACTTTCAAATGTTCCCATATTAAAATTTTATACTCACATCTATTCCAATATTATATATGTATTTCAAAATTATGTTATGTCACACATCATTTAAGAGAAAACATTATTTTAGGTAATTTTTGCCTATAAAAATTGTAATTCCTATTTATTTCATTTAAGAAAGACATTAACAAAATGTAAGAATGTTGTATTTGTGGGATTATTTTTTTTAAGAAAGCAACAACAACAAAAAACCATTTTTAAGCCCGAGACTGACAAGAACAAAGAGTCACTTTGCTAGTTAATGTATTAAATATGTTGTCTATTTATAAAGTAATTGTTTGATGGAAAATCCGTCTCTTTTGTTTCTTCTTATCTTTTTCTTTCCTCTTGTCCATGTGGTGCATCTATGAATTATGCATAGGAACATAATTAAAAGTAACAATTGGTGAATTGCACTCCATGGACATTGTTCTATGTTTCAAGTCTTATTTAGACTAAACCAAATTTATGCAAAGAGAAGAGATTCTAATTAAATTCATAACCATCCTTCCTGGGAAAAATTTCTTCTGTGAAAAAAAAAAAAACAAAAATACATTACTTGCTAGAGGCCATTTCTCTGACCAAAGGCTTTACGTACCACCTTTGCAAAAGTAAAAATAAAATAAAACATAAACACATAATTTAGCAGCAATCCATCCCTTCCTAAGAAATCCTTCTTATAGCTGGTTATCCATCATCCTTTACCCTAGGGCAAGATTAGTCTTTGGGTCTTCTACAAACGTTAAGAATCAGCTCCTTACAGTGGTTTTGTTATTTGAAACTAGGATAAGAGACAATACAGTAAGTGATGGATGAGGTCGGTTCTTAAGAATCCTCTGATTATGCCTAGGAGTGCCCCTGGTACTTTTAGTTGTTTTTCTTGCTTATTTGTATTTGCATTTTAAGTGCAAAAATTCTGGCTAAGGCGAAATGCAGCTGGGACCCTCACGAAGATACTGTTCTAGGCCCAGGAATGCTTACATATGTATGGAAAATGGATCACTGTAAATATCAGCCCAGCTCTGAGCTTTTTCCTTTATCATTCACATATTTAAGGATTTTCTAAATGACAAATTTTAGTAAGTGATGCTATTGCTCTCAGGCTTTGATCAAAACCCCTCAATTTAATTACCATTATGTCCACATTTATTGACAATCACCTGCATTTCATCATCTAAGAAAGCCTGGAATATTCTGTTCAGAATCCACTCTCATATTTTACTAGCACGTACCTGGAAAATCTGCACCCTGACCTAGGTCACCCTTAGCAATTTCTCTCTTTGTACTTATTATTTTCCTGAAATAAATAAACAAGCAAAAAAAAAATCTCTCTGTTAAAGATAAATTGTCAGTAATGAATTGGCTCTTTCCCCTCCCTGTCAGCCAGTGATCATTTCTGATTCCGACTCCATTTCTCTGTAATATGCTGCTATCATGTAGAAGGATAGTCACAAAGCACGTTCTGATAGGCTGTTGAGGGACGTGTGAGATGCATGTTGGATGGGCTTTCCACAGTGTGGTTCTGTCTTTTCCCTCCATCCTCCCTCAGCTCATCTTTTCAGCCACAAATTGAGAAATGTTGTGTTTAAAAGCTTTGGCTGGCCTGCCGTGTCACCCCCTTGATCCATCGTCCTCCTCTCAGCTCATCTTTCTCTCTATTAAAAATAAGATATTTGTATTTCTAGATGAAATGAGAGAAACCTAGGCCTGACAAATGGCTTCCTGCTGTCACTACTGCTTGGTTGCGTAATATTGGAAAGGATTCAGCCATGATCTAGTGTCACTGCCTTCTGGTGCGCTGGGCGGAGGCTGTCAGTCAAATCCACCTAGTGTAAAGTTCATTTTTAAGAACTAAATTGTTAATACAAGCAGCCCACATAGAAAGATAATGGCAGGTGTCACAGGATGAAGGTGGCACAGCCTGTTGAGGAAGATCAAGGATTCTCTCAAGTTATCCCAAAAGTCTGAACAGTTGAGTAGCGTCGCTTCTTATAGATCTTAAAAGAATGAAACAATTGTTTTGATTTTTTAGTTACTTTAAAGTATAGTTCTGTTTAACACAAAATCCCTTGCTAGCTATTAATTAGATGCAAGAACACAAGTAAGGTGTTTCCCAATATCTAGTGAAAGCAAATTAATATCTGATTCTTTGTGCTTGCGTATTACAGTTTAGCTTATATTGAAACTTAGGAAAATGAGTACATTCTTAACTAGAGATGGGAAGTCCAAGGAAGCAATGTGAGAGGTTTATTTTAAATGCACTGGCCACTCAGTAGAGGGAGGTGTAAGAATGTTTAAGAGAGAAAGTGACAGCTTCACGGATTCCTCTTTCTCTGCTTTGAAAGCTCAGATTTTAACAGTGGCATTTCTTCTTTCCTCGGAGGGACGTCTTGTTAAGCTACAGTCAGACCTCAGAGGTCACGTTCACTGCCTCAGCTCCAGGAGCTCATCCAATGTTTCACCCATAAGCAGCACTCGTAAATATTGAATGAAGAAGGGAAATAAATGAATGAACTTAACGTTTTCATGTAAGACCCGGGTCCTGTGACATACAGTAAGATATAAGAAAAGATAGTACTTCTTGCCCCAGAAAATATTAACTGCAGAAGTCATCAGCGTACACACACACACACACACACACACGCACACACACACAGAGAGAGAGAGAGAGAGAGAGAGAGAGAGAGAGAGAGAGAGAGAGAGAAAGTTGACCTTAAACTTGAAGGTCAGAGTCAGTGTCGTTCACTCAATCTCTGCTTTATGCTCAGGACAGGAGGAGTTTTGTTCATCTCTCTGTGAAGCTGAAAAGATTAGAATGAAAATGCCCAAAGAAAGAAGGGAGGGACAATTGTAAATAGTTTTCCTCTGACAACTGGTATCAGCATTCTCTCATAGTCTCGAATTTATTCAGCCTCGAATGACAAACGTATCACAAAGAATAAATGAGAGCTTTCTGTCTGGATGTGGCTTTCAAAAAAAAACCAAAACAATACTGTACTGATTTTTCTCTCTGAGCATTGTCTTCTCCCCACAATTGCTGAACACTAGCAGAGCTGTTAACACCATAGACAGGAAACAAAGCAAAACTTGGGCGAGATGGGACAGCCCTGGGCTTGTGAATGCCTTGGATTTACAGCACAGCTTGGTGCCACCCTCTCAGTCCTCTGCTTTCAATATCTTGACAGTCGCCATCAGAAACCAGCACGTTTTCTTCAAGGTCACACATTTAGTGTTTCTTTTCTTTTTCTTTTCTTTTCTTCTTCTTCTTCTCTCTTTCTCTCTCTTTTTTTGGTTTTTTTATTTTAATTGGATATTTTATTTACATTTCAGATGTTATCCCCTTTCCTCATTTCTTCCACCCACCCAGGAATCCCCTATCCCATCATCCCCATCCTCCTGCTTCTATGAGGATGTGCTCCCACCCATCCACTGACTCCCACCTACCCACCCTCGAATTCCCCAACACTGGGGCATCTAGCCTCCTAGGGGCCAAGGACCTCCTCTCCCACCTATGCCCTACAAAGCCATCCTCCCCTACATATACAGCTATAGCCATGGGTCCCTCCCTGTGTGCTCCCAGGCTGGTGGTTTAGACCCTTGGAGCTCTGGTTGGTTGATATTGTTGCACTCCGCATGGGGCCACTAACTCTTTCAGCTCCTTTAGTCTTCTCTCTAATTCCTCCATTGGGAACCCCTTGATCTGTTAAATAGTTAGCTGTCAGCATCACCCTCTGTATATGTCGGGCTCTAGAAGACCTCTAAGGAGACAGCTATATCAGGCTCCTGTCAGCATGCTCTTCCTGGCATCCGCATCAGCTTCTACCTTTGGTGACTGCACATGGGATGGATACCCAGGTGGAACAGTCTCCAGATCACCCCTCCTTCAGTTTCTGTCCCACACTTTGTCTCCATATTTGCTCCCATGAGTATTTTGTTACTCCTTCTAAGAAGGACCAAAGCGCCCCCACTCTGGTCTTCCTTCTTCATGAGATTCATGTGGTCTGTGAGTTGTATGTTGGGTATTTCGAGCTTTTGGGCTAATGTCCAATTATCAGTGAATGCGTACCATGTGTGTTCTTTTGTGATTGGGTTACCTAACTCAGGATAATATTTTCTAGTTCTATCCTTTGCCTAAGAATTTCATGAATTCATTGTTTTTAATAGCTGAGTAGAATTCCATTGTGTAAATGTACCACATTTTCTGTATCCATTCCTCGGTTGAAGGACATCTGTGTTCTTTCCAGCTTCTAACTATTATAAATAAGGCTGCTATGAACATAGTGAAACATATGTCCTTATTATATGTTGGAGCATCTTCTGGGTATATGTCCAGGAGTGGTATAGCTGGTCCTTAGGTAATACTATGTTCAATTTTCTGAGGAACCGCCAGACTGATTTCCAGAGTAGTTGTACCAGCTTGTAATCCCACCAACAATGGAGGAGTGTTCCTCTTTCTCCACATCTTTGCCAGCATCTGCTATAATTTGGGTTTTTGATCTTAGCCATTCTGACTGGTGTGAGGTGGTATCTCAGGGTCGTTTTGATTTGCATTTCCCTGATGACTAAGGATGTTGAACATTTCTTTAGGTGCTTCTCGGCTATTTGAGTTTCCTCAGTTGAAAATTCTTTGTTTAGCTCTGTACCCCATTTTTAATAGGGTTATTTGGTTGTCTGGACTAATTTTTTGAGTTCTTTGTATATATTAGTGTCTCTTAAGGTGACTCCAGAGCTCCTTTCA
Source organism: Arvicanthis niloticus (assembly GCF_011762505.2). Classification (NCBI taxonomy): domain Eukaryota; kingdom Metazoa; phylum Chordata; class Mammalia; order Rodentia; family Muridae; genus Arvicanthis; species Arvicanthis niloticus. The sequence goes on from NC_047660.1 coordinate 107,560,717, forward strand.
GCTTGAGAAGCCTCTTGGGTGTCAATAAACCCAAGAGGCTTCTCAAGCTAAAAAGCCCCTTTTCCTGAGGCTTCCCTGTGGTCTTAAAATGGAAGTAGAACACATAGATCATGACTCTGTGAACTGAAAGGACCTGGACTATCCCGACATAAACTCTGGCCTGCCCTTTTGCTTCATGTCTAGAGAATAAATTTTTAACAGTTATCAATGCAGCATCCAGGAACAGTTTGATGTATGTTTCCACATATCCTAAGCAGAAGCAGGAGCAACTGGACCATGTGTGTAAACTACAGCACTCTGAAAGGTTGGCTCACTCTAAGATTCCTCTGCCAGGGCCCTATAGTTGAGTTTTTAAATGCAAGCACGGTGACTTTGTGTGATCCAGTGACCGTCAAGGCTCCAAATCACCCTACACATTCGGGCAAACTATTGGCAGGAGAGAATTTCATTCCCTGACCAATCATCCACAAAGAGCCTAGAGAGCCTTCTAGGCCAAATGAGTCAATGCCAAATCCTCTCAGTACACAGGGGCTGTAATCAGTCACACCATGGAAGGGGAAGCGATGATTTGAGGGTGAGCTTCAGTTACTCTCAGCTCTTTTTCTTAAATGCAAAAAGGCTACAGTCATGAAGATCAAAATGTCCTTTCACCTTACCAAAGTCTGAGGATTTCAGCAGGTCTGGCTTGAAGCTGAATTGCCCCAAATTCTTCTTGAAACAATGCTTCAGAAGGCAAGAATCCCTTAGAGAGGCTACACCATGTGAGAATGTAGATGCTCGCACCTATAGACTGTGATTGAAGTCCAAGTATTTCTGTGTCGGGCAAACAATAACACAACTTGACAGAGCTCTGTTTTCTCATTTGCAAGTGTTAGGTGAGGACACAGTGAGCAGACCGATTGTTCCATATAAAGTGACAATCGTGTTTATTTTGTTAACCTTGCCACTGTGGGAAAGTATAGAAGGAATGGAAGAGTTTGTCCAGTTTTTGTTTGTCTGTTTTCGAAATCACTCTGCTCAATTCTTTCTTTGGTGTATTTAATGAATTCCACTTGCATAAAAGTTCCTTGTGTTCCTGACTGTTGTACAACAGACAGTTAGGACACTGTCCATGACAAATGTTGTTCTTTCTTCCTGAGTTAGACCTTCCGTTATAACTTCTCAGAACACCTTGTGCTCACATTTGGAAGCACTTTCCCACTTAAGGTTGTGTCAACTATCCCCAATTTCATTGGCCTCTAGACAGCAGACATGTCTTCAGGTACCTCATAGCTTAGCAACCCAGACATGGCCCACCCCCTTTAATATCAGCCAGCCAAACAATCAGATTGAAAAACTGCTCTGGCTTTGGGGAAAACATCAAACCAGTTATATTTCTTCAGAAATATTTACCGTTGGTTTATTTTTTTTTCTCCCTGCCATCAATAATGATCCATTTTTATTTCAGTTTCCCTGTTACTTGGATACCATGATCTCTTCGTCTATTGGACACTTGAACTTATGAATTGACAATTTAATCAGCACCCACTCTGTAAAACTACTGACAACTCCTTAATTGGGATTCCTTTAAATGGTAAATAGTAAGCTTCTCTTTACCCTCTGTTTAGTCTTTTCCAGTAACTAGCAGAATTTTTATTTTTTGCAGAGTAAACCAATCACCCAGCACCCTTAAGAAACAATGGTTCTCTGTCAAGCCAGCTCTTTGGTTTCATCAGGAGGGCTCTTACTAATCAGAATGGCTATTTAAAGTGCACACTCTCCCATGATTCATCTTTCTCCTAGCATTGCAGAGTGAAGCTAGGCTGATCAGTCACTTAGAGATGAATCCACATTTTCCCTCCTTGACTGAATTTGTGGAAATGGGAATGAGTATGCATCAAATATTGACTACAGTGATAAGAAGTGCATTCTGAAAAAAAAGTAATAATCTGTCTGTGTTACGCTAGTGACATCTTTAGTTCATCTAGTTTGTCATTATTTGGCTGCAGAGATCCCTTCTGAGAACATGCTCAGAATATGAAAAAAAATCATTTTGCGACTCTATCACAAGAGTGATATATATATATATATATATATATATATATATATATATATATGGATAATCTATTCAAGCCCATTTTCTCGTGGCTTTTGAAATGGCCCCTCTCTCTTGTGGGAAGAAGTCAACATTTCTAACAGTTCTACTTCCCATAAAGATGATTAGAAGACAATGGAATCTTCTCAGAAGCCCTTGTCTTTTCCTCCCAATCCTCACTAAACACATTGTGCTAGACTTCCCTTTAATATAGGACACCATAAGCTCACAGAAGCTTAACTAGACTAGGGTAAGGTGACAAGCAAGAAGGGCCCACTAATTTCAATCTCAAAGTCAATAGCAATCAACGATGACCCTTCTCCAAGAGTTAAAGCACCAAAGTTCATAATGGCTACAGTCAGACATGTAAGTTTGTGCAGACTTCTGCTTTGAGGCAAACAGCATCACCAACTTCATTTATATCCTTAACCAAAAGAAACAAGAACCCAGACAAATGCAGGGAACAAAAGATTTTAGGACTATCAAGTAGTGAATGACTATGATCCCTGAGGAAAAAAAAGACATAAAGAAGGTGCTTGTCCCTGTTTGCAGCCTTGAAAAAAATGTCCCAAGCTATAGCACAGAGAAAGCAGAAAAGGCCTAGCTAAAGCTTTGAGACCAGGAGACAGAGCCCAGAAGCTGGAGAGACCAAGGTAGAAAGCAATGAGCTCCCTCTTAGTCTGCTGAACTTTGCTGATCTTGTGTTACACTGGGGCAAATTGGCAACACATGGTTCTCATGAAGGCTAGGGTACAAAGCCAGGTCTCAGCAGCCACCCTGGAAATCTCACCATTCTCACAGTATTTGGTGAACTACATAGAGCTGTCTCACTGCTGTAGTAAAAAATTCTTAGCCTTAGACTGAAAAACACACTGGCCAAATCTAGCAAATATAAATAAGGGATTTAAAAGAACAAAACTGTTTCCAAGTAGCATTACTATTTCTCATAACCAAACAATTATATTTATAGGAATCCAAAAAGAGCCAACACATAATGACGTATATTTACAATAGCTGCCATCCAATAAAGATCAAACAAGAAGGAGAACAATCAAATGAATCATTAACAAAATAGAAAGCAAGAACTGACTTAGATGTGAGAATTAGTAGTTGTAGATAAAAATGCTAAAGGGGCTAGTGTTGTGTTTCTGCTCCAAAATCTAAGTAGAAAGCAAGACCTTTCTAAATACTCAAGTTGAAATTCCAGTAGTGCAAACTACCACTTCTAAAGTCAAAACTACCCTGGATAGGAATGCTAAAAAATAAAAAGAAATAAAATAAACCTGCAGAACAAAAGAATAGGGAAGTGTGGAGACACACAGAAAAATATCCCTCATGAAAGTGTAAAACAGAACTGAAATCACTGAAGTATGGGTAAGTTCCAGTTATCAAATGTGCCCGTGTGTGTGTGTGTGTGTGTGTGTGTGTGTGTGTGTGCGTGTGTGTGTGTGTGTGTGTGGTGTGCATGCCTGTGTGTTTGTATCTTAATGTATGTGTACCCATGTGTGTATGTGTGTGTGTTTGGTACATATCCAAATATAACTATATAATTGATATATATGATATGTATTTGACTAGAATCACTGAAGAAATAGAGAGAGACATTTAGTCAGGGGTGGAATTTTAATGCATAATAGCCCCAAAATTTCAAAATCCAGAAATCCAAGAAGCTAGAGGGACACCTTATCTAGTGGAAGAAGGGAAGGAGGACAAAAAAAGGAAAGGAGGAACTAAAAGAGGTACATAATAGTTACTAAAAAAAATGGTGAAAAGTTAAAAACAATTTTATAAGTACCTAGAGAAACAAAGAATAATAGGTTTTTCTTCCCATGTAAAGTAAGTGAGAAGAGAGAAGAGCCGCAGTGCTCAGAAAAGAATGAGAACATCACTCTGTTGTTGTTGATATTATTTGGGGGCTTGTGGCATCTTCTTGTTGCCTTTAAGTATCTATTAGAGCTTCTACCCCACTTCAGATCAGTTAGTTCTTAAGTAAAAGACACAGAGACCTTTAGATTTGTACTAAACTTTAGAGCACTAGAGCAGAACAGATGTCAACCCTCTATGCTATTTTGTCCATTTTCCTGTCAAAATTCCCAAGGTATCATTTGCCTTCCTGTGGGATGTTCCCACTGCATGTCCATGTGTTTACAATCTATGTTACCCCATGGCAAACTCTTCCTTCTTCTCCCTTGTTCTCCTCGTGGTGAGTGCATACATGAGTGCATAGACGCATATAAACACAGATTTTTTTCCTTGTTATTTATTTTTAGGAGATAAATGATAATTTAAAACTCAAACAACAAACATGTAGCATAGCGTACAAAAACAATACTGAAGACAATAATAGTGTAAAGACAAAGAAGGTGAGAGAGGGAGGGAGGGAAGGAGGAAGGGGAGGAAAGGAAGGAGAGAGGCAAGGAGGGAGGGAGGAAAAGTGAGAGTGGTGGAAATAAAACTCCAAAGTAATCGTGAATAGAAGGGCACAGCATGAAATAGAAACTAGTAGAGAAAATTATGGAAACTAAAGACCATATTCTGAGAATATCAACACACTGATAAACAGCTACTTGAACTAATCATGGGGAAGAAAGAAACACGATAGAATATCAAGGGCACAATCAAAATCTGACTTGAAAATTATCCTTCTTCTAACAATGATGTATCAATGCTCCACTAATTTGTCTTTTCAAACAGTCTAAAGGGGCTAGGAGACAGCAAGCAAAGTAAGCATGTTCCTGAGCGTGATGCCCAAGACCCCGGTTTAAAAAAAAAAAAAAAATGGACATAGGAGTATGCTTGTAATGCCCATGCTGAGGAGGCAAGGGTTGTTCTCTGAGTTCATTGGCCAGCCAGTCTAGACTAGTTGGTCAGCTCTGGGACAGTGAAAAATCTTGTTTCAAAACCAAAAGAAAACAGAACAAAAACAAACAATTAAACAACACAACTACAATAACAAGAACAACAAAGGTGGATAGCTCCTGAAGAATGGCACTTGAGGGTAACATCTAGCCTCTATCCAAAGATATAAAGATCCCTGGAAGAGGGCATGTGACTGTCTCTAGAGACTCCAGAGACAGTAAAAGGATAATGTGTGTGTGTGTGTGTGTGTGTGTGTGTGTGTGTGTGTGTGTAATGCATGCCTGTAATTTTAGTCCTGAGGCAGCAGACACCAAAGAATGGTGATTTGAGTCCAACTAGCTGTATCATAATATGTTTTCTTAATCATGATGATGATAGTGGTGTGACTGTTCTAGAGTACTTCCTGATGATGCATTTGACAGTTCTGAGTCAGCTAATTCATTCAGAACCATAGCTCTCAGGGGATGTAAGCAGTAGTTCTCCAGCCAGTTGCTTTTAACAGACTATATTTCTAAACCCCTTTTCATGTAGAAACTCTTAGGCCCAGAAGTCATTACTAGAATTTTATTAAACCTTTGATGAGGCTATAATGTCAGTTCTGCACTTACACAGAAGGCAACGCTTCCCAACTCACACAATGATTGATTTTACCTTGACATCAAAACCAAAGACCTGAAATAGAAAACAAAAGAAAACAAACAAACAAAAAACATTATATTGGTAACACTGATAAACACAATACAACTGTTCTAACCAAAGTAAGAGTATACATACATAATATGTATGTATAGTACATACATATTAATAGTAATAAATGATTAAAGAGGACGATACATGTTGAGAAAGAATTTATTCTGAAATTAAAGATTCTATTAGCATTCTAAAGTAAGTTAATGCAACTCATCATATTTACAAACAAAAACCAACCATAAAAATGGTTTTATTGGGATTCAAAGGACATTGTAAAAAAATGAAATATTTATCATTAAAAGCACTCTTTGTTTGGTGTGATGACAATGCCTGTAATCACAGAACACAGAAGGAAGATTGTGGCAGGCTGATTGCAAATTCAAAGCCAGCTGGGCTACATGGGAAGACCCCCCCCCAACTGTGACGTTCATGTTGATGATCAATTTTTATTGGTTCTAGAATCACCTAGGAGACACACTACTCCAGATATCTGTGAGGGTGATTCTAGACTGGGCTAACTGAGTTGAGAAGACCTATCCTAAATATTAGTGGCACCATTCCATAGGCTGAGCTCCCAGGCTGAATGAAAAGAAGACAGGAGCTGGTGCCAGAAGCATTCAGTTCTCTCTCTATTGCTTAAACTTCTCTCATAAGTTCCTGTCAACCTTGTACAAGAGGTGCTGGGCAGGACAATCAGGCAAGAAGTGGAGTCTCCATGTAAAATGCTTCTCTCTCTCTCTCTCTCTCTCTCTCTCTCTCTCTCTCTCTCTCTTTCTGTGTGTGTCTGTGTATTAAAATAGTTTACTATAGTATGAAATGATCAAAGTGTGACAATCATTGAAAGTATCAATAGATCAATAAAATAAGACAATCGAGGATATATCTGGATACTAATTATTCTTCAAAATATGCAAAAGTCTCTTAAAAGGCAACAAAAGAATACAAACAAATCTATTTTTAAAAATGACAAAATATCTGAACAGACAAATCCACAAAGGCTATGTACTACGTAGATTCCATACCTTATTTCATCAGGATAATAAAAGCTAAGATAATAGTGAGACTACTGTATATCTCCTAGAGTTCCCCACATCCGAAAACACTGGCACTAGGACATTCTGGAGAGGGAGGACACAGACAACAGAAGCATCCAGTTGCTTGTGGAAATGCAAAGTGGTAACCAGGTTAGGAAAACAATTTGTGAGGTTCTCAAAACACCAATGTTGATTTTAACAGAATCTCAAATGTTTGATTTTTGCCAATAAAGATTTGGAAACCAGATGCTGAGGTGAAAGCCTGACTGCTCAGAGAGGCAGGGGAAGCAGCCGGCTGACCTTCCTCCACAGCTGACCTCTCAAAAGGAAGCTCATCTTCTCCACCCTGTCTCAAAAAGCTTCAACTGAGCTGGGTGGTGGCGGCGGCGCACGCCTTTAATCCCAGCACTTGGGAGGCAGAGGCAGGCGGATTTCTGAGTTTGAGGCCAGCCTGGTCTACAGAGTGAGTTCCAGGACAGCCAGGGATACACTGAGAAACCTTGTCTCGAAAAAAAACAAACTAAACAAAAACAAAAAAAGCTTCAACTGAATGTCCCCATCTACTTCCTGTACATCTCTTTATCTGTCTTCCTGACTTCCGTTTAATCTGTTTTTTTCCCTATGTTCACTCCATGTCAACTGCTTGCTTGCTCTGTCCCTTGACCTATGATTGACTTTATTGTATTTAATCTTTTTTACAATGAACAGAAGGCTTTTGGACTAAAGGTATGTGCTAGGGCCGAGCCGCGCCATGACTAGAAACAGGTTTTTCTAGTAAATAACACAATCTCAGGGTTCACAGTGTGATCAAATATCCTGCAACACACCGAAGTACATAGATGCTTGTAACAGCTTTGTTCACAATTGCCAAAACTTGGAAGCAACTGAAAAATGTGTTTAAGAAGTTTGAGTGGACAAACTGCAGGACATACAAACAATGAAATAGCTGTGCTAGAACAAAATAAGCTATCAAGCCAGAAAAGGGCATGGAGGAGCCTTCAGTGGTTGTTACTAAGTAAGAGATTCCAATTTGAAAAGTATGAACACTGTAAGATTCTCTCCTTGTGTGGCATTCTGGAAAAGACCCTATAAAGACAGAGGAGAAATCAGGTAGTGTCAGATCAGAGTGAAAACAAAAGAATAAATGGATAGATGAAGACTAGGTGGGAACAGAAATTTTTAGGACAATGAAACTATTCTATGTGACATTAGAGTGATAGAAATACGTTAAAATGAAACTTATCAAACTCCAAAAGATACACAATGCTAGCAAAACCACTGATGCTAACTGTAGTTTGGGGTAATAAAAATGTCCAGGTCATATGCTCAATTCTTGTGTGGGATATTGACAGTTGGAGATGTTGTGTCAATGATCTAGCATATGAGAATTCTCTTTTGTTTGTGACTCTAAACTTGCTCTAATAGAGACAATTATTTAAAAGTGTTTTAGGAAAGGATCATATTCACATTAAGAAAATGGGAAATAACTGGAATCCAAGACAAAGAACACCAGCCTTCACTATTCTCCTTTACTGGGATGAGTACCCCAATAGACTACCATGTATAGAAGACAAGATCATAGAGATGCACATTCTTTATGAGACCAGGATTTGCCTTATCTCTGAACTCAATGCTGAAAACAGAATTAAAAGCCCATGGTTCAGTTTGGAGGCAAGGTCAGGACCAAGGAATAGACTGGTCAACTGTATCTGCCCTGTTGGAGATTGATTCTAATGCTTTGATTTAATCATAAATCTGTGTGTCCAAACGTTGAAAGCCATTGTCCCCAACTGGTATTTGATTGATCAATAAAAATGTCAGCAGCCAATGACTGGGCAAAGGGAGATGGGGCAGGACCTTTAGATTTGCCTAGACTGGGACCTGGGTAAAAGGAGACACAGGTCACTGTGAAGCAGTGGGAGACAGATGGACATAGGAGCTGCAGGAGATAGAGCTAACCAGCTACGTGAGATTTCAGGTAAGTACCCACTGGCCACTTCCCCGATTGGGCCTAGTGTAGCAGGTTGAGGATTAGAAATGCCCAGTCACTGAGCTAGAAAGCATAGTAAAAATCAGCTTGTGTGTGTGTGTGTGTGTGTGTGTGTGTGTGTGTGTGTGTGTGTGTTTCATTCGTGCATCCAGGGAGCCACTGGGTGGGTGGCTGGAGGCACAACTCACTGGAAGCATAGACCAGTGTAGCCCAAACTCACCACTACACTGCCCTTTTTCAGTAATAACACCCTGAAATTCTCAGGTAATTCCTCACCCATTGAACACCTTATCAGTGAACTACTTTCTTTGAACTATCTTCTTTTTATAGACACATACATAGCACCCACCAATGTAACATCCTATTGCTGATAAACATACACTCATTAATAATATTGAATTTGCCAGAAAATCAAAGTGAAACACAAACCAAGAATATGTAGCTATGCCCTGGTGTACGACCTGGTTTTGTATCAATTTAACCCATGCTAGAGTCATCAGAGAGGAAGGATCCTCAGTTGAGAAATTTCTTCCTTGAGATGCAACTATAGGTCATTTTCTCAGTTAGTGATCAGTGGGGAAGGGCCCAGCCCATTATGAGTGGTGACATCCCTAGGCTGGTAGTCCTGGGTTTTATAAGAAAGCAGGCTAAGCAAGCCAGAGGAAGCAAGCCCATAAGCAGCACCCCTCCATGACTTCTGCATCAGCTCTTGCCTCCATATTCCTGCCCTGTTGGAGTTCCTGTCCTGACTGTATTCATTGACAACTTCTACTGTGGAAGTAGAAGTTGAACAAACTCTAACTTGCCTCTTAGTTATGGTGTTTCATCTCAGCAATAGGAACCCTAAGACACCTGTGAAAATGTCAAATGTAAATTAAACAGAAATATGTGGAGGAAAGAGCCCACCAAGTGCTATTTGTGGGTCCCCCTTTCTTTCCTGTCCAGATTAAGCTGGCTGGTAATATTTAGTCACTCTCCACCTTGTGTTTCTTACCTTCCAAATTGTAATCTACAGGAGTAGCTGGAGTGCATGGAGACCCTCTGTAACCAGAGTCTCCTAAGTTACTGGGCTTGGCTTCGTCTGCACATTACTCACTTCATGATCCACACAGCAGAAACCACACAAAAAGGCAACCCACTTGTTTAACAATATTAAGTAAAGGCAATTGCGGCAAGAGTGAAACGCAGAAGGAGCATTCTTGAACAATTACAACCACACTGGCTTTATCTGTTCCTTATTACAAATTATTTCTTAAACCACATCTCTGTGTCTCAGACCAAATGGATTATGGCCAACTCCTGATTCTTACTGTGCAACTCTGAATCGGAATCGCCTTCCTCCCTGCCATGCCCAGGCTTGCTTTTGACATGCTCATCAGACAGTGCTGGGTAATACTCCTGTCCAAACCAGGAAAGGACCCTGGTCAGCTATTCTAGCTCACACACAAAGTGTTCATCAAATTAGATGATGGTCTTCCGCATGGGTATTCTCTTGTTTCCAGTGAAGACTGCCTTTCTCTCCAGCTCCTATCCTGGCCAATCCACTTGTTTTCCCAGAGTCCCTAATTTTTTTATTGCTGAGCATGCTGTACTCATTTCTGTTATCTGGTACTCGGTTGAGCTTAATAGGTACTAATGATGCTGGTCCACACCTGCTAGTTCATCAAATGAGAAACACTCTAATATGCCCTCGACTTTTCTATGCTTCTTTTGTGGACTAACACAAGATATTCCTATAAAACCACATTGGAATGCTATTTTGCCGTCTTGACAAAAGTTGAATTCATGCACACATTAGGACTCGGCCTTCTCTGTGTTAGGCGTGTACCCATCAGAAATGCTCACATGTGTTCAGCCAAATAAGAATGTTCGGAGCCACATTTATGATAACACATAAAAGAATTAATAGCGCACCAAACAGCCAGCCAATGATCCTCTACAACAAAGCAGATAAACTCAGCCACACAATGGAATTATTACATAGCAAAGAGAGTGAGCAGACAATGGTTGTGCACAACAGTGTGAATGATTTTCAGAAATAGTCCTGAGACATCTGACATGGAGGGTCACATGTGAGTTTGCCTACATTTGTATTGGGTATAAAAACAGCTATTCCTAAACTGTGTTTCTGGAAGCTGGAATAGCAGTTACTGTTGATGAGATTATTCACTGGAAAGGGCACAGAGTGCTTCTAGGACACCACCACACTCTACTGCTTGTTCTGGATGCTGGACAGGTGTGTGGCTGTTCAGTTATGAGGTCATTCTTTGTGTTGCATCCATATGATTAGTGCCTGCTGCACCATTATACTATTACATTACATAGTAATGAATGACTTGAAAGAATTTACAAAATATACTAAAGGTACTAATAAAAACTTACCGACAGGACTGCCTCAGACCAATTACTATCCAAGCATATAAGATCTCATCAGGGAAAGAAGGAAGAGGCAGCAAAAGAGCCGTCTTTTAAAGAAACAAAAACAATATATAACCAGTTAAGTTGGACTCACAGATGAGAAACACTGGAATCAAGATCTTGGAGAGTACAAAAAATAGCTTTCTGTAGGTTAAAGAAAAATATGGAAAAGTTAGACTAGAAGCCTGTCCTTATGACTCAGCCCAGCATTCTTGGATATAATAAGATTCTTCTGAATACAAAAATATCTTGAAATTCTCTACTAAATAGTCAAGACTTTTTAATTCAATATATTTTTTGTTGTTTTTGTTTTGTTTTTCATTTTTATTGGATATTTTATTTACATTTCATATGCCATCCCCTTTCCCCATTTCCCCTCCCTAGAAAACCCCTATCCCATACCCCCTTCTCCTTTTTGCTTTAATTTTTTTAATGTTAACCAACGGCTTTATAAATTTGGTAATGCTCAATATCAATCAGAAGTGTAACCTATTACCCAACCTAGATATACCAACTATCTTTGACTGGCGGAGACATGTGAACATCTGCCTCCATGTTTGGGCCCCCCTCTTTCTTTCTCTCTCATCACCTAGCTCCTCCTCTCCTTCGCCTCCTCCTCTCCTTACTCCTCCCACCTTAGCTCCTCCTACACATCACCCTTCCTGTTAAAATAAAACTTTTCTCTCAAAATACAGTTAGAGCATAACTATACCAATTTATGTCAGTAAGGTGCATGATAGACCTAATACCCAGTCCATCATTTTGTTGACTAAGCAGAACCTCTGTCATCTCTCCTAACTAAAACACTTAGTTCTGAACTTGGCTTTTTCCCCCCTTGGCTTTAGAATGAATGTCAGCTGAAAACCATCCTCTCAAATCTTTTCTCTCAAAGTAAATAGCAAGGATTGGCTATGAGACTATAAGTTTTCAACCCCATCAGAAATCCAGAATGACTGAGTTAACTGAAATTATGGGAAGCACAAAGCATAGCTTCTAAAACATAGCCAATTTATAGAGACCGCTGAACACCTGGACAGTCCCTATACTACAGAAAGTTGGAGCATCCTATCTTCATAGCCATTAAGGTGCTTGTCGTGTAGGCATGAAAGCTTGAGTTCAAACTCTTAGCACTCATGCCAAAATTCAGGTATAGTGAGGTGTGTCTGTCATCCCAGTCTTGGGGAGGCAGAGACAGGAAATCTCTGGAGCTTCCTAGTCAGCCAGTGCCCCCAAATCAATGATCTCTAGGTTCATCGAGAGACTGCATTTACAAAAAGAAGGTAGAGAGTGATTGAGGAACACAACCCATGCTAACCTCTGTCAGGCATACAGACATGCTCATGCACCCACATACATGTGAACACACACGTGAGCATATGCACACAGATTAAAAAAGGGAAAATGGGTTTTGAATAATTGATGCAATAGTACCATGGATATCCTGACCTGACCACCTACAGAAGTCAATTCTGGTTGAAGCACAAGGTTTGGACCCAAACCCTTCTTAGAATCTGCCTTTTCCCTCACTTTCCAGGTGCCCATGATGATCATCTGAACATATTTGCATATTCAGTGTGGTCAGTCAATCCACCTGAAAGCAGTGCACTAGACACCAACAACATTCTCATTGCTTTTTCTTGTTCTAGCAGTATCATAATATTTACTTCAAACCCTGCAGAACTTATGAAGCTTCCCAGTCATTGCAAGACTATTAATTTTTAAGACCACTGACTAGGAACACTGGAATGACCGGCTTTTATCTTTTCGTCTGAAGAGTTCGCCTATTTGGTGAACAAATCTCTGTCACCCCACAGGAATAATCCCAGGGGCAGACATTCTGGCTAAGGTGTGCTATAGAATAATAGAAGTCCTAAAGACTATGAGTCAATACAGAATGGGCCAGAAAGATCCTGATGACTCCTCTCTGAGGGCTTACTTCCTACTACTTAGCCAAAGGATTTGGGATAAATTGCTTAATATTGCCAAACCTCAATTTTTTTTCAACTATCAAATAGGAAGAATGATAATAACATCTGCTATATTGGACTCAAAATAATTAAAGAAGTAAAACAACTTAATAAAATTATATGAAAACAATGATACTGTGCCTGGAAAATGGCAATGATCCGTCAAGGTGACTTGATGTTACCAGGTTAGTTATTATCATTGATGTCATTGTCGGTTGGTTGATTGACTCAGGACAGTAGACTCGGCAGAGCTCAGGATCTGAATGGAAGCAATTCGTTCAAAACTGCTCCTAGGAGAGGCTGCACAAGAGTTCAGGAGACAGGATGAAGAGAGGGGAAGACTGAGGAAAGGTGTCATTTTAGATGAAGTCTGGCCACAGCCTGATGTCATTAGGAACTGTAGAAGTATAAAGCAAACCTTGTCTGATCTCAGTTAAGGACCTCAGCTATAACACTGCTGGCCCTTTCTGTCATCGACTAGAAGGTGGGAAGGGGAAAAAGTATAATTGAAAATACAACTTCTGAGAACTTCAGACCATCCGTTAGTGCAAGGAGGCTCTAGGAAGCCAAGCCAAGCCCCAGACAGTTGGAGCAGAAAAACTCGGAAGGATAAAGTGAGAAATCTCAAAAGCATAAAGTATCTGGGCAGGCTGCTGCCAAGTTAGGCTGCTGCCACTTCCTAGGGCTGAATTAGTGAAATCCGTTGCCAGCTCGCCATGCTCGGTGCCCACTGGTGTAAGCTTGTCTATCAACATTCTTCCTAGGCCTTCTTATATTAACCCAGCTGTGTCTTCTGAACCTTGGCTTAAACAGTCAGTCCCTGAGAATGGCTCTCAGCCTGCTCTCTAGGCCAAATCCTGGGAACTACATACCCTGGCAAATAAACTGCCTTTCCCCAGCCGGACTCCCCTCTTGCTTCTCTACTCAGTCTCCAGCAACAAAGTTGGCTCTTTGTTTTTTATTAGATATTTTATTTATACTTCAGATGTCATCCCCTTTCCCCATCCCCCCCCTTAGAAAACCCCTATCCCATGCCCCCTTTTTCTTTTTGCATTTATACATTTTTTTAAAAAAATGTTAATCATAGGCTTTATAAGTTTGGTATTGCTCAATCAGAGGTGTAACCCACTACCCAACCTAGATATATCAACTATCTTTGACTGGTGGAGATACATGAACATCTGCCTCCCTGTCTCCCCCCTCTTTCTCTCTTTCATCACCTAGCTTCTCCTCTCCTTCCTGGTGTGGTGGCTAACACTCATCATCCCAGCATTTGGGAGGCTGAGGCAGGAGAATCACCTTGAGTTACAAAGTTGGCTCTTAATTGTGAATGGAGATTTCTAGAAAACTACTTCCAGTTAATTTATGCGATCATATTAGCCCTACACTTTATTTAGACGAGTTCATACAACAATATTTCATTCAGTAACTACACAAACCTATGACAGTGTAAGTGGTGAGCAGTCACAAAAATAAAACAATTGGGAACTTAATACTAGTATTTGTTGGACCAGGGAAATAACTTTAGACAAGTGCGCCAGGACAAAAATAAGCAATATCAAACCTGGCACATACAAACAATGAAAAATGAATCAAAGTTATATAACAAAAATCAATTCTCCTCCCCATAATTTATGTCAGTATTTTACATATAATAAAATCCTCCCTGAACAGATAACTGATAAAGCAATAAAGCTGTCAGATGCAATAAACGGACCGTTTGCCCAGACTATCTGGAAAGGCTCCCATTCAGAGGCAGATACCCTGTTATATTAAAGCTACAAGAAGAAAACATTTATCAGTTGTGAGATAAGCCTGACAACTACCTAAATCAGCTGCCTGGGAAGACTCTTTGAAAATGCTCCATTACAAAAAATGATATTTAATTATATCACCCTGCATGTGAGATATAATTGCACCTATTATGTGACAGAATCAGAAAAGGGGGGATGTGAAATTAACTTCCACTGAACAACAAAGCAATTATCTATTATTGAAGATAAGGTAGGACGTGTCCATTGTATCTTATGACTGGATTCATTCATCCAGGTTTCTGTTGCTCCCTTTACATCTGCATGACCTAAAAGAAGGTCAAGCCAGACACTAAGCTGTGAAATGGCCGAAGATTCTCTATATCTAGACAGCCACTGATGTGGGCTGTGAACAGCTCAAACCCAACACACCTTTCTTCTTGCACTGGCTGTTTTTAATGTGCCCACCACTCGCCATCTTCAAGTACCTGTGCTAGATAACTTGAAGTTATCATCAGTTCTTACATTAGTTGAATATTAATTCTTAAAATCCTGAGATCTGAACTCCTATCAGTTACAGGCCTGCTCTCTATTCTCTGGTTCTACCATGCTATTTTATTTTTACAATATTTTGTGTGAGTGTGTTATCCGCGCACGTATATTCACGTGTGTGTGGTTGCATCTATGTTCAGATACCTGTGTACACATGAATATGGATGCTCAAATTTGTCATTAAGTATCTTACTGAATTTCTCTCCATTTTATTTATTAAGGCAGAGCCTCTGTGTGAACCCAGAGCTTACTAATTCCATCTAGCTAGTTAGCCACCTTGCTCCAGGGAATCCCTGTCTCTACCTTCCAAGTACTGGGGTTAAAGGTAGCTACTAAGCCTGAATGGCTTTTTACATTAGGTCTGGGATCTAAACTTCAAATAATCATCATTCTTACATAGCAAGTGCTTTTACATGCTGACCCCCACTACGCCCCTATGCCAGGTCAGGTTATTTCTTATCATACCTGTTGCATCTGCCTTTTGCCAACCTATGTGATCCTATACATTATGCTCCACGGGCTTCTTGGAGAACATGGGAATCCCAGTATTCTTATTTGATTTCTTTTACTATGATGAAATAATCTGACCAAAAGTAATTTTCGGGGGGGGGGGGGGACAACAAAAGAGTTATTTCATCTTACGGAACTCAGGAAGGAACCTGTAGCAGAAACCATGAAGGAATGTTGTTGCTGGCTGCCCCGTGTTGTCATGTGTAGCTAGCTGAAAGAATTTCATGTGCAAAGACACAAGAGTGTAAATGAAGGTGAGATAGTCATAGTGGCTAGAGGGAAGAGTGGAAGGCAGTAAAAAGAAAAGGCAGACCAGAGGAAAAAGAGGTTCCTAGAGATGAGGTAGCAGGAGCTGAGGCCATATTGTAAGGACCAGGTAACCAGAATAATACCATCGAAATGTTTAGGCAGGTTTTAGAATACTTTCTATACAAGAAATAAACACATACAAGCAACCTGAAGATCTGAAAACCTTCAATATCTGAAAATTATTTTTACATCTTTCCATTGTAAATACCATCACATGCATTAAAGCCAAAGCCAAGTGTCACATCCTATTGCAAGCCTTCCTGACACTATCCTCACTTCTGTCATTATTCAACCCTGGCTGGTCACTACACTTAGCCCATAGTCCATCACAACACATGCCACATTCAATTGTGAGTTGATATTTACATGTCTATACTCTTAACAAAGCTTCAAATCATCTACTCCCTAGCAGAGAGACATTCTGTACTTAATGAGAGAATTATAGACAAAATCTCTTCTGCACTGTGTGGGAGCATCACCTGTCAATAAAAAGCTTGTGGCCTATTAAGTGAGACAGGAAATAGAAGGTGGGACATACGTATGGCAGAGATAGAGATAGATATTCTGTGAAAGAGTCAAGAGTGGAGACTTTGCCACCTGGACTCCGTGGAGATGGACACACGAAACCGAGAAGAGGTAACCAGCCACGTGGCACACCTAGAATAGAATAAATGGGTTATATAAGTTACAAGCTAGTTAAGGAATGAGCCAAGGCTTATGACCTCAGCATTTATTCGTAAATAATTAGGTCTCAGAGTCATTATTTTGGGAACAGGAGCACGGGTGGAAACGCCTGCACTACAGTATATTTTCTTCTATTGTATAAAGCATAATTCTCTCTACTCTATGAGGCAATCTTGATGACAGTGTTGGGACAGAGAGAGGCTGAGAAAATGAGCAAAGCCAAGGTCATTTAGTGATACCTAGAGGCATCAAGGAAGAAGTAAGGGGTTGTGGTGCTGAACACAGGCTTAAGTGCAAAGACCACGGATTCTTCCTATGCAGGTGATGCTCCTTGTTGTATAGTGCATATAGCTATGCACTATAACATTGACTCAAAGAGCAAGCAGCTATATACAGCACTAGGTACATGAGTACCCAGTGACAATCTTTTTATCAGTCACTACATGAGTTTTCTTTAGACAGATTTCTGGTTTTTGATACCTTATTCAATGTATTGTTTATTCATTAACCTTGAACCCAATATCCACAATACAATAACTAATGACTGAACAAAGCTTAATCAGTATATATATATATATATATATATATATATATATATATATATATATATATTTCATTGGAACCATGTTGTGCTTAGAACATTTAGACAGTGCTTCAGTGCTTTGCTATTTTAACTTTTAAAAATCACGAAAATGAGAAAATCATTAAGTATACTTCAGGGCAGACATGTGTTTACATCATGAGAGCTGAATAAAAGGAAGGCAGTACAGAACACAGGTTGTTGCTCTTGGCTCTATGTCACCTGGGAGTATGGCGTCATAGAGAATGAAATTTCCCTAACTCTGTACATCGTAATACCGACAAGTAATCACTAGGATACGGGCGAGCATTAGTTTGGGGATCACACACAAATTTTACAGGTATTTTCTATATATGTGTGAATGCCCCATGTATCAGTGCACCACGTGCATACAGTTGTCCACAGAAGCTAGAAAAAAACTGAAACCCCACAACCAGAGTTCTACACAGCTGTGGGTGCTGGGAACCAAACCTAGGACCTCTGCAAAAGCAGCAAGCTTTCTTAACTGCTGAGCCATCTATCCAGCTCTAACACGCTGGTTTTAGTACATTTGCAGGTGGAAAAATATGAAATCCATGGATAAGGGGGATGAACTGCTCTTTAATGATCCATCCCATTTTTGGAAAGTAGAAACAAAAGACCAAGTGCCGGCTTAACTGACATTGGATAGCTAATTCAGGGGAAACTTGGGATTGAAAATCAAAACTCCCTGTGTGGAGAGAGTGTCCTCTCTGTCCCCTGCCTGCTAATCATCTGGCAATTGGCTTTTGGAGAACTGGTTTAGGGGCTTGCCTACAGACTTGGGGTCACAATTTCTGTTTTCTTTTGTTGAAGTTGTTCTTTGACCTGGGAGCACATTTAACTTTTCTCACTTCCCAGACTCTATCAGGACGGACGGTATTATTGACAGATTTCTTTCTTTGATGAGTTTCAGTTTGCTTTCATGTCACAAACAGACAATTTCAAGGAATTACACATTCTTACTCAAGGTAAAATTCTCCCAAAAAGATAACTTACAAATCTTCATTAATCCTACATCTGAGCGTTTATTAACCATTTTTTTCAATGCTAATTAGTAGAGACTCAATAAAGATTTGGTATCCTTTTAAGTAGAGTCTATTGGCTTGCTTGACCTTGGATATTTAAAAGTGAAAGAGTATGCACTTTCTTTAAGTGCATCAACAGCTCTGGGATAGAAAACCACATAAAAAAAAAAAAAAAAAAAAAAAAAAAAAAAAAAGAGGGAGTTTGCACACAGAAACATTCCCTGAGAAGTACTGCCCATGCGCCGTGGGAGGCTTGGGGGTCAATATATGTATTTCTAGACCTGTTCACTTTCCAAGTAGCTACAAGTTAGTGGAAGTTAAATAATTTTTCTCCATAAACTTATAGTGGATGGAATAGTTTTCATAATACATGTTCTGACTGAAGTGCTTATCATAAACAAAATTGCCATAGAAAATACTTACGCAAAATGTAAGGCCTAACTCATAGACCTAGTGTGGGCTAATTTTCTAATGAATGTTATTCTGTCAACCTCTTCTAATTAATGTTCTCTTTAATGTTTTCAAGATTATGCTACCTGTAGAATTGAATTACAGAGTTCCATATAGCAGAAACCAAGGAACTGTATCATAGTTGCTTGGAATCAGAGTGTACAAGGATGCTGAAATAAGATTAAAATCAAGTCACTCCACACTTCAACTCCACCCAAGGCAAAACTTCATGTGTTTGACTTTGAAAGAGATAAAACTAAAAGAGAAAACGTAGGATTTAGTTGCTTGTTATAAAAGTCATATATTTATATCCTTTGCAATTGTTTTGGGTCAATGTTTGTCTCATGGCAATTAAATTACATTCATCATTAGCTATTTTCATTTTAGATAGCTCTCAAAAGATATCAAAAAGCACACTGGGTCAACGTTTTATTTCATTCTCATTAGGAACAGAACCAAGTAACTTCATTTTCTCTGTGTAACACTAGCCAGGAGAAATCCTGTCTACCCTCTAATGACGGAGTCAAGAAGTTCACACAATCTACAATTGTTCTGGATGCTTCAGTACCTGAGTTTGCAAAGCTTGAGTATCATTATTCTAAAAACAACAAACTTTTTTTTTTAAAACTCTGTATGCTATCGTAGATTAAGAAAATATTTGTTTAATCAGCAATGAGCATGGAGAATCCAACAGGTCATTAATGACAAATTACTTTATGTCTGGGATTGCACAGGGTTCAGATTCAGGGCTTAAGCAAAAGTATTTTCCTGTAACTTCTCTATAAATGAGCACATTAAAGTCACAGAAAGAACAATGCCTTCAACATAACTCATAGTTTTCTGAAAGCTAAATGACCCTTAAAAAATTCTTGGCCTCAAGATGTGATAAAAATGGAAGGGATATGAATCTTTGCAATGTAGTAATGAATTGTAAATGGCTTCGTAATCCACATCCAGGACTCATAGATCCCGTCCAAAGTCATCTATTCATACATCCCTACTATCCAACAATGGCTCCTTCTACTGGTATCTGAATTCTATAACAAAATGAAAAATTATTCAGGTTAAAAAAAAAAAAAAAAAAGAAGTGCCTTTCCTAGAATGGTCTTGGTATGTTTCTTTGTTGTTTACTGTATCTACTTTAAAATTCACTCTAACCACGCAAATGGCAAGCTGTAGATCAAATTAGATGCATTATATTAGTCAAGCCGTCCCATTAACTTCACATGTTAAGAAAAAGTATTCAATACTACAGCTTCCTGCATCTCTCCCAGCAGGAGTGTTTCATGGGTCTTGGGTTGTGCTTTGAATAGAGAATCCAGATCAGTCCAGTCCCTAAGACATGCTGTCTGCCATTCATACTTCTGAATTCCAACAAATGCAATCCCTCGCTCAGGACTCTATTAGACCTTAGCAGCATCCCAGTATTTGACTTCAGGTCTCACTGACAAAAAAAGGGCAGTTGTGAGCTAGCAAAGGGCTTTGTGGCAAGAGCTCTGGATGCTCATCCAGGCTTCTAAGTCCTTCTGTTCTCTATTACACCGCTCTCTGGTCACTGTGATGATAAAAGGAAATCATTTTGAGATGTCTTCCATTGTAGCTCAACTGGATCCATGTCTCGGGGGACAGAAAGAACCTGGCCACAGCCTTATATGAAGCTCCACTGGCTTAACGGACCTCCTCTCTGGGGGTTGTTCTCTCTTAGAGAACTTTGATCTATAAATACAGTGCCACAGGCCTGCATGTCCTTAAGCTTATAGCACTTCCTAACTCAGCCACTTGGACACAGTAAACATATTTGAGGAACAGCTGAGCCATTGAAAGAAGCATGTGGACCCAAAGTGTGAGTGAAGAATATTTACTGTGCCGATATCTCCCGGCCCAGACAAGGTTAGGCCACAGCAGGAAGAGCTCAGTGGTTCGGGACAGACAGACAGAACACAGACTGCTTAGAAACAGCTAGGTCCAAAGGAGCTCCAGGAGCTACAACTGAAGGGAGAATGAGATATCAGGCTCCCCTCCTACAATGATCACTTTGGTTTATTCCTCAACCTGGCAGTTAGGAGTAAGTCTGTCTCTCTTGAGCTGAGTCTTAGCAAGCCGACATTATACTCATCAACTAAGGAGAAGGGAGAGGCTCAAAAGCGGTACATACTAAGCTGAAAGTTAATTTGTTCAGCATTAGGATTCATATAGCCTGGAATTTATTATGTACAATTGTATAATATATATTTTACTGAAAACATATTAAAAAATTATCCCTAGGTGCTTCTATGCCAAAAACGTAGGCATTGTTAGATAACATATTTATTATAGATCTTCTTCCATTTGATAAAGCATGTTGGTAGGTCTGCTGTAATAAAAAGGAAGGCTCCAGAGCATCCGTGGAGTGACAAACAAGCAATATTGAGAAAAAGGAGTTACACTGTCTTGTGTTCCACCTTGTGACTGCAACATGATTTATTATTTGTTCCCTGCTAATAGATGTTTTTGTTGCTTCTACACACACACACACACACACACACACACAATTCTATAACATAGATCACAGCAAGCGAGACTTCATCAACATAGGACAACATTTAACCTTCACAGCAGATGAATGCCCAGAGGTTTAGCAGAAATGTAGATTCTGACTGAGGAAGTGAAAAATCTTATGGAATTCTTGCAAGTTTTCAGGATGCCATAGCTGCTTCCAGTGCCCAGATAATAGGACATGGCTCTTTTATTGTGATAGTTATTAAAATGAGGGAGAGGTGAAGACTGAAAGTAAAAAGTAGAAGGAAGAGCAATGTTTTCTTTTAACTGCACATGCAGTAGGTGGAATTCACTGTAGTGAGCATACCACTTTACACACACACACACAGGGAAAACTGGAAATCAGCATAGGGGATAAGATTTAATAAATAACAAGTGAAGGAGACTTTCTATCTCCACTTCCTGGTAATGGGCAGGTAGATGAATGCATCATCTCATGGTAGTATAAACGAATTTTTAGAGTATTACTATAAAACTGCCTTCAGAGATTCTTATTTTTCAGTTTCCCTGCCTCTGCTTCAGACTAACATCTGTCAGATTTTTCTCCAACCACAACAGGAATTTGAATTTATCTAGCTTTTGTTCTTCCTATTCAACCAATTGCCTAATTCTTCCCTGTGTCCAGCCTTATATAAACTTTCCCTTTCTATAAAATAAAAAAAAAAGGCCAAATTCTTTAGAAAGTCATGAACCTTTTACCTGTTGGAGAGAGAGTAAGAGATTTCCTGCTTGGGACAACACAATTCTTTGTAGGTCATCTAAGACTCAGGTCTGTTCTGAAGGGACCCAGGAGGAGGGCAGCCAGCTCCATTCAGCAAAAACCTCCAAAAAGTGAATCACAGATTATAATTTCATCTGTGCTGCCTTTATCCAGTTCTCTTCCTCAGTAGTGCTGTTCTGTAAATCTTATTGATTTTTTTTTTTACCGTGGTTTTCAGAAACCAGAGGTTTAGACACTCAAGGACATCTTGTTCCACAGGTAGATAAGAAGTCAGACTACCAGAGGAACAGACCATACTATCACCAGAACAAACATCCTATGTCCTTGGTTACTGGAGTCCTCTTTTATTAAGGATGACTTTCTCTGTGTGAACATTTATGAGATGAGTATCCTTGCAGTTTTTTGCGCATTTGAAGAGATCTATCCACATTCTTCCCACAAACCAATTCCAAAGGCTTAAGAACCACATTGTCCGACTCATTCCCGAATTGTCCAACTCCATAGCTGATAACTCTTGTCTCTCAACCCCCCACCACCATGGCTCATTAAGCTCTGCTTGAAGCATTCTGGGACTTTTCTAGCCCAAAATTTCAAACTCTTACTTAAATCAGTTCTGTTCAGACCCTTCCCTGTGGAGGATTGGGTTTTATATGACAAATGCAATCCAGCATTCTAATTTCCCTCAGTCTTTGAATCCCTTCATCATCATTAAGCCAAGGAATACCAGACATCTCCAGCTCATTCACAGTAGGCCACCTTTTGATCCATACTTCAGAAAGCCAATCAAATAAATTATTGACACATCTTTAACTGTGTGAGTTGCAACCTTAAACCCAGAATCTCTTCTCTATGGGCCCATATCAATAAATTTACCCTGATTAAATGTAGACTCCTTCTACCATTTCCCACACCCTTAAAATCTATTCCTATATATTTCTCAGACTTATGCTTGTATGAATAAAATAATCCATTAAGTTCTTTTGGGGTATAAGGCACCACCCCTTAGGTCACACTTTCTGCCTCACCTATAAGGGTCTGCTTAACCTTGAGTCTGGCTATAGGTCTAAAGGCAAAGATGAGTGGGAAATGAAGTTTGTCAGCATTGTCTCACTAGACATCTCCTTCCAGGAGGGATCATTGCCTGGTCCACAGACAGTGTAGCATTAGTTCTCTCAGGGAAGGGCAAAGATGTCAGTACTTCAGGGGCTTTGGGTGGGGATGCACCCCCTGCTAAAGGTGGGTCATCAGATTCTGAGAGTTTAATGCCTTCAACATTATCAGGCTCCTCTCACACACATCAATTTTCAAAATCTCACTGTTTTATTATTAATGCCCTTACTGTAGCTTCTGGCACTTTTCAAGGTTAGGACTTTAAGCTTGTGCTATAAGTAAGCCAATCACAAGATAGATGCTTGGGTTTGGATTTGGTACCTTGAGCCCTGAGGCTGCTGAAGCGATTTCCTCCCAAGACATGTTTAGAAGTCGTTAAGTTGTTTACATCTGGGAAATTACTTCTCTGGGCTCATTCTTTTTTGTCTGTCTGTCTGCTTGGTTGGTTGCTTGCTTGCTTGGTTTGGGTGGTTGTTAATATATCCAGAGATGCTAGAGTTGATGAACATATTCTTTGCTTCTCTACACATGGTTAAAAGTTTTATTTATAGAGTCACTAAATTCTTTGAACTTCACCTTCGAGGTGAATCAGGAGTTTCAAATGTATTTATCCTGCACAGTTCTTTAACAATTTCACAGTAAAAATTACCAGTACTCCCCATCCTACCAGAAGAGTCCTTACTAATGGTAGGTAGGCTTCATTGAGCTAGGGAACTAGGTCTAGATAATGTAACTTCACTAAACAACCACAATTGTTCCTAGCACTAAAATTTGTGCTAGTCAAGGTTCTGAAAAGAAAAAAAAATTGACTAAATGAGTATATATTACAAAATGAACTTACTAGATTGACTTTCGTGACACAAGCTGAGTAGCCCAAGAATAGGAGTTGGTATGCTGTGAACCAACTGGGTAGTAGGTACATCCTCAAGGCTGGTTCCCACAATAATTCCAGTCTGACAGTAAATGCCGAAGGATTTCTGAAGAGCTGCAAGTTGTCTTCAGTCCATGTAAGCAGGTCAAAGAAGCTAGATACTAATGTTAGTGAAGAATGACAGCAAGAGAGGGAGCAGCTACAGAGTAGATGCACTCACTAACAAGATGTGAAGGTTAGCTAACCAAAGCAACACTTTTTTTGCCTGGGATCTCTTTATATTAGGGCTTTCATTAAAAAGCGGTGTTTTTTTCTTAGAAAGGCTCATACTTTAGTGAATTACTCTCACAGATCAGTCCAGAGGCATGCCTCTTAACTTTTTCCAAATCTAACCAAGTTGGCAACTAAAATTGACCAACACAGTAGGCAGAAAAAATGTATCTCATTTGTACAAATGAAAGCCCACAGAAATATAAGAATCAAGCAAGGATTCAAAATGATTTTTGAGATGACAGTAAAACCAAGTTTACCTTAATGATCATTGTGATCAAAGTAAATATTGAGACCAGTACCTACTTTGAAGATGTAATTGAAACATTGACTGATGTTACACAGCCTAGAGAATACTATTCAATTTTATGTCTTTGTTTGAATGTCCCTTGTCACATTTGCAAAACATGACAGTTGCCACTCAAGTGGATTGAATCTGGAAGGATAACACCATTACTTCCTCATTCTCTAGCCAGCAAAGAGGAAGGCAATGTTACCTCTGACCAGAACATAGGCAAAGTAAAATCAATGATTACCTAGTTCATTTTAAAATTGGCTGACATTTTATTGGTCAAAACTTGGAAGACTCAAGAGGAAGATAACATCTTATAATTTACAAACTGGAACATAGGAGCTCAGTGGAACCCTAAAAGATGCAATGATGACATTCACACACTTCTTTGAATGTTAAGATCACTCCCCTGGCTATAAGAGTCACACACTGAGAGAAGAAAAAAATAGGGATAAATTTGTCTCTTGTATGTGTGCATATGCAGGGGGTGGCGGTCTAAGTTGGAATATATTCATACATTTTAATAAGGAGAGCAGACTATAGAACTCACTTCTCAACAGGCTTTCTAAACAGCACTGTATAAACAATGATATCAGAGAACAGAGATGAGTACCTCAAAGTGCTATCTCTATGAGTACCACAAATAGATGAACTTCAGTGGATGGATGGAGTCATGAACTTTAGTTGGACAATCTCAGATGTTCATATCCGATTTTCTTCCCTAGACTACTCTTATTTCTACCCACTCAATAGAGACTGTGCTCATTGTGGCAATATGATCACAGTTAAATAATTATTTCATAAAAGAATTATGCCCAGCAACCTTTTCAGCTTCACTAGGAGACATCAAAACTGGAAACTGGCTTCGAACCAAAGATGCTACATGCTGAAGTAGCTGCAATAAACTGAAGCCATTAGGGCTATTTGCAATCTAAGTGGATGTGTCTTTGTTAAAATTTGATGTTTATTTTTAATATGGTTGCCTGCCCTTCTCTATTTGAACAGCTCATTACACCTTAAATATAAACCACATGTGCACTAGAGCATTTGGGTAATTTTCTGGGGCAAAGAATTTGGGCTGTGATCCAACACAAAAAAATATAGTACTTTAATATTTATTTGCATCTGTTTGGTATTGTCATGATCCATACAAGACTGAATCATTTTACTTTCCTTTTAAAATTAAAAAAAAAGAAAAGAAAGCTTTGTTCACAGACTACTTGCAGTTGAGTGGATTTGAAATGCTTCATTAGAGATTCAGGGACTCTTTGCAGATACTAGCATTGTGAGCACTGATGAAGAAAAATGTAACGAACAACGAGCTTTGAACAATACTGCGGCTGATTTGGTAAAGCTATGTTTTGGGCTGAAACAATAGGACGTTTGATCGAATCAATCACAGAGGAGGAAATGGTATGGCAAAAGAGGAGTTTCTAATTGGGACAGACAATGAACTGTGCATCAGAAACAGCTGCAGGGGAATGGACCCCACTGCTGAATCTCCACATCAGACGACCACAATTTTGATTCCTAAGATGACCAGGTGCCTTTACATCTGCATGATATATTTAGAAAAGAAGACAAATCAGACAGTATTTTCTATTCATAATGTGCTGTCTTAAAGGTTCTTCTTATTAATTTCATTATCTGTCTAACATGTGCAAATAAGGGCAACGTGCTCAACAATGAGAGTTTTGATACACTCAGATGGGATACGCTTCCTCCCTTCTCCATGCAGAGGGATGTGGAAACTGCTTCTATTATGTCCGCATTTGACATTCGATGGTGTGTAAACAGAAGCTCAGAAACATTATTTCTCTAAGGAAAGTGCTTGTATTGGGCAAAGATGCTGGCAATATGAAGACCCCCAAATGAAGTGGCAAAGCACAGTAAGATTAACATGCTACTCAGGATGCCCAGCACATAACTGTACTGGAGAGGTCCTGCTGCACATTCTCTGAGATCCTATCCTAGATGGAATATGCTTTGTCACTGCATAATATCACCATGACTCAATACTCAAGAGTTATAGGGTAAGTAGTGCCTGCCCTTAAATTTTCCCTGGTTAGCATCACATGGAGTCACAGAACATGGACCAGACCGGGTCTTATGCCACTTATTATAAGAAGAAACTAGGAAAAGTAGAGATGCAATAAAGGATTTGAAAATCAGTTTCTTTTATTTGAAAATAGATTTTTTTCTCATATAAAATATTCTGATTATGGTTTCCCCTCCCTCTACTTTTCCCAGTTTTTCCCACCTGAATCATCCCACCTTCTTTCTTTTCTCTCATTAGAAAGCAAACAAACTTCTAAAAGGTAATAATAAAATATAATTGATATAATGTAATTAATATAAGAAGATAAAACAAACGCTCACACATCAGAATAGCACAAAACATGGAAAAGATTCCAAGAAAAAGCACAAATAACAGATATAGAGGCAGAGACTCACTCATTCACACTCTCAGAAATTCCATCGAAAGACTAAGCTGGAAGCCATAATATACATGCAAAGAACCTTTCAGGTTAAAAAAAGGAGAGAGAAATATTAATAGATAAATTTTTTAAAAAATTAAAGATAAATTTAAAAAAGAAGCCCTGACATGACACTATAAGACAGGAAACCTCCAAAGATGCCATTGAATTCATTTTCTCTTAGCCTTCTCCTGCTAAGCATGCGTCCCACCCTTAAGAATAGTTTGTTTCCCCAGTGAAACTCCCTTGAAAAAAAACTAAATTTTCATTTGCAAATGATTACCAGTTAGAGATCACTTCTGAGTTAGGGTTGGAGTATGTGTCCATTTCTCCTTTCAGATCTAGAATTCTATCTGGTGCAGGCCCTGTGCATGCTGCCTCAGTCTCTGTTCAGATGCACTTTGATCATGTTGACTTAGACTTACCCTTGTTTTCTTGGTGTCCTCCATTCTTTTCTAATTTTATGTTCTTTCCTCCTCCACTTCAGCACTTTGCTAAGTCATGAAAAGAGGGAGTAGATGGAGACATCCCTTGTAAGGCTAAATGTTCCAAGGTCTCTCACTCACTACATAATGCCTGGCTGAGAATCTCTGTTTGTTCCTATCTGCTGCAGGAGGAAGCTTCTCTGATGATGGCTGCACAAGGTACAGATCTATGAGTGTAGTAGAATGTCATCAAGGGTCATTCTATTGCTAGGTTTTTGTTGGTAGTATTTTGTTTTTTAGAGCAGTAGTATTTGGTTTTACCCTAGGTCTCTGAGTTACCTAATTTCAGGATCTTGGTCACCTAAGCAGTGATAGGTATGGGTTCCATGTCGTGGGGTAAGCCTGAAGTCAAATCAGATATTGATTGGTAACCCCTACAAGTTTTGTGCTTGCATTGCATTAGTATTTATTGCAGACAGGACAGCACTGTAGATCAAAAGGGTTGTGGCTGGGTTATTGTTAATATTTCTCCTTTAGTAACATGCAGAGTACCTTCCTGTACCAAAGATACTAGAATGAAGGGATGAAGACTCTATATAGGCACCATCTTAACTTCTCCATGTTCAATGTAGGTGTTGTCTTCAACAACAGAGCCTCACTCTCAGGTTGCAGAGAGCAACCCATAATCTTGGCAACAGCTGGGATTGTTTAGGTATTCCCATGGGACCCCTTTGGCCAACAACTCAACTACCTGTAACCTAGTCCTAGTACTGGAACCTTTATTTGGTAACAAGATGTCCAGATAGGACTCTATATTTCACATTATTTAGTGATTTTATTTAGATTGCTTTAATATATGTATATATTTTAGGAAGCTTCTACTGAATTAGGTTTCTATACTACTCTTATTTTAGCTGTAGCTCCTCATGTTCCTTCTCACATCATCCTCTTTCCTCCAACTTGGGAGGGAGAATCAACCCACTAGATCCTCCCATTCCAGTCCTCCCCCCATCCATCCACAGCTATCCATTCTATTTCCCTTCCTAATGAGGTCTGCCTGCACCTGCTAGTTTGTTACTCTATACCTAACCTCTATGGTTCTATGAACTGTAGCCTGGCTATCAATTTTTTAACATCTAATATAACATATAAGTGAATACATATCACATTTCCCTTTGGGAGTCTGAGTTACTTCACAAAAGATATTTTTTTAAGTTCTGTTTTTACCGACAAATTTCATTTTTTAATGACTGAGTAATGTTCCACTATGTAGATGTACCACACATTTCCAATTTATAGAGAGCAATGATTATGAATATCTGTGCAGTAGGATAATGTGGTCTTTACGTGTGTGCCCAAGAATGCTACAGCTGGGTCTGGAAGTCGATTAATTCCCATCTCTCTGAGGAACCACCACACATGGTAGCTGTGCAGGTTTGCAATCTCTCCAGCAATGGATGAGTGTTCCCCTTGCTCCACATTCTTCTTCAGCATGAGCTGTCATTTGTTATATTGATCTAAGCCATTTTGATGATGTAGGATGAAATCTAAAAGTAACTTCGATGTGCATTTCCATGATGATTAAGGATCTTGAACACTTCTTTGTTTTTCATTCATTTATGTTTACACTTGAAAATTCTTTGTGTAGATCTGTACCTGACTGGTGAAATTGCTTTATTTGTTTTCTTGATAGCTAGTTTTTTAGTTCTTTTGTGTCTGAATATGTGGTGAATTTTTCCATGAGCTGCTGAGAAGAAGGCACATTCTTTCGTCTTGGATGAAATGCTCTGTAAATGTCTGTTGGGTCCATTTGGTTTTAATGTGTTAGCACCAACATTTTTTTATCTAGTATTTGTATGGATGACCTTACTATTGGCAAGAATGAAGTACTGAAATCTTCCACTATCAGTGGGTCAAGATGTGATTTAAGCTATAGTAATGTTTCTTTTGTGAACTTGGGTACCCTTGTGTTTGGTGTATACATATTAAGAATCACAATGTCTTCTTGGTGGATTTTTTTTCCTTTGGTGAGTATTAAGTCCCTTCCCCATCTCTTTTGATTAATTTTTGACTGATATCTATTTTATCGCATATTAAAATGACTACACCAGCTTACTTCTTAGGTCCATTTGGTTGGAATACTATTTCTCCATTCCTTTTACACTGAGATGTTGTCTGTCTTTGATAAGTTTTAAGTTATGTTTCTTGAATGCAGCAAAAGAATTAATTTCCTTTATGCATCCATTCTGTAAGTCTGTATTTTTTCATTGGGGAATTGAGACCATTGATATCAAGAGATATCAATTAGCAGGTTAGTTTATTCCTGTTATTCTGTTATTGTGTTGTGAGTTTTCTGATCTTCTGATTTGCTGGTCTGAGATTATTTTTTTCCATGTGTTTTCTTAGGTGTAGATAACCACTTTAGGGTTAGAGTTTTACTTCTGGTACCTTCTGTAGGTTGTATTTATGGATACATATTGCTTAAATTTAGTCATCTATTGTGATTGAAAGTTTTACTAGAATAGTAATATATGGTCTATCTGTGCTTCTTAGAGTCTATAGCACATCTGCCCAGGTCCTTCTGGCTTTCAGAGCCTCCATTGAGAAGTCAGATGTCATTCTAATAGGTTTGCCTTTATATGTTTCTTGGTGCCCCTGCAACTTTAAATATTTTCTTTATTCTGTATGTTTAGTGTTTTAATTATTGTGTGCCTAGGGGAAATTCTTGTCAGGTATAGTCTACTTGTTGTTCTGTATGCTTTTTGTACTGTTATAGGAATCTCTTTCCTTAGATTAGAACATTTTTCTTCTAATTTTGGTGAAAATATTTTTTGGACCTTTGACCTATGTTTCTTCTCCTTTGTGTATTCCTATTATTCTTAGATTTGATCTTTCCATGGTGTCCCAGATTTCCTGAATATTTGATAGCAGGGATTTTTTTAATTAACATTTTCTTTGACTGAGATGTCTATTTCTTTTATCATGCCTTTGGTGCCCGAGATTCTCTCTTCTACCTCTTATATTCTGTTAGTGAGGTTTGGCTCTGAGGTTCCTGATTGAATTCCCAAATTTTACATTCCTGATTTCCCTCAGTTTGGGTTTTCTTTATTGATTATATTTCCATGTTCAGAATTTGAATGGTTTCGTTCATTTCCTTCCACTTTTTTGCTTGTGTTTTTATAGATTTCTATAAAAAATTTGTTCACTTCCTCTTTAAGACTCTCCATCATATCCACAAAGGCCTACTCTGGTCGTGTTGATAAGCGTTGGTGGAGACATATTGTTGTGGCTGTTATTGATTGGTTTTCACCTTGGCATCTGGGTTTGGGATGGTTGTAATTCTAGGTGCTGATCTCAGATCTTATCTTTATTAGGTTGGTGATTTGTTCTTTGGTTTCTGTTGTCTTCTTTGGTTCTTAGAAGGGTGTAGTGGCTGTGTGTTGTTTGATAGAGCATTATCCTAGGATCCTAATAGTGCAACCACTGGGTTTTCAAGAAAAAATGTAATTAGAATCTGACACTTAGAAATAGCAATGAGCTAGGGGTGGGATAGGGGAGTTAGCAGGGTCCACAGGAGGGAGGAAAACAGGGTGTTCCACCAGAATCTCATTAGTCCCTTGGAAATGTGGATAGAGAGTGAGGAGAGGCCACAGCAGGTAGTCTGCTATAGAGCTGGGGTTGAGACTGAAGGATTAGATATGAAGAGGAGAGGAGAAAGGGTGAAGATGTGAAGCTTGCCTACCTGCTTCACTGGCCTACTTGCTTTTCAGGCAGACTTGGCTGGCTGGATCCCAGAGAATGCCTGCTGGAGTTGGGGGTGGAATAAAGTGATGAGCCAAGAGAAGAAAATTTGGAGGGGAAGTTCTGTGTGATCCACTGAAGTTTGGGCAGAGGGGGAAAGAGGAGGCCCCAGAAGGTGGTCTGCTACAGAACTAGGCATGAGACTGGGGATTTGATTTAAAGGAGAGGGGGAAGTATTACACACACACACACACACACACACACACACACACACACACACATATATATATATATATATATATATATATATATATATATCACTTACAATCTTACAATGTTCTAAAGTCCAGATCAATATTCCCTTTCAGAAGAATATATTGTGCTAGGTTGGTATAGCTTCTTTATCTGTTATCAAATATTGTCTATCTAATGAATACAGTGTTAATTTACTATGGACTGATCATGACCTATAAGGGGCTTCAAGGTGAAGCTACATGTGACTCACAAAGATTAGTTTTCTAATGTATTCTCTTGGATTTGGTAGTTTATTTTATTTCCAAAAATTGTTTTTTCGTATGTATCTACTACTACCCTTTGCACGAGGATAATGTAATGGTTTAAATGAGAATGGATGGCCCCCATGGGCTTAGATATTTGGATACTTGATCCCTAGTTGGTAACTATTTTGGGAAATTTTAAGAGGTGTGCTCTAGATGGTATGCCACTAGAGGGTGGGGATTAGTGGTTTCAAAAGCCCACTCCCCGGGTTTATAGATAGGATGTAAGCTCTCAGTTACTGCTCCAGCACCACACCTACCTGCCGGTTGCTGTGTTCATTTCCATTGTGGTCATAGGTTCACCCTCTGTAATTGTAAGCAAGCACTCAATCAATTAAATGTTTTCTTTTATAAGTTGTCTTGGTCATGGTGCCTCTTCACAACAGCAGATATATAACTATGATACAAAGAAACTATAATCTTGGAAAAATATTGTAGATTGCTCTGGACAGCATCCACAGCAATTTCTTATGAGACATTTTCATCATGTGAAAAAAACCCCAAACCATTGATATCTATTTACTTGCATTTTAAAAAAGAAATGAATTGAAACCCACTTTCCTTACAAAGAGATAAAAGCAAGTTTTAAGCTAGTATTTATCAGTAGGCCTGTGAAAATGGATCAAACAAATCCCAGAGGCAAATGACATATGTACTGATCTGAATTGAGACCTCCACTCAAGGGTGTCTTGACAACTTCTGCAGTGGGATGACAGATGGAGAGAGGTGACTCTATAAAGTAAGCCTGTGATGAGACATAGACTAGAGTCTAGGATAACTGAAGAAATTGCCTTACACTAAGACACGTTCCTCAGTGAGAAACAAATCAAAACTCAAATTGACAAGCAGCTTGTGATAACCAAAAGAAGGAGGAGGAAGAGGAGGAGGAGGAAAAAGAGGAGGAGGAGGAAGAGAGGAGGAAGGAGGAAGAGGAAGAAAGAAGAGAGAGAGAGAGAGAGAGAGAGAGAGAGAGAGAGAGAGAGAGAGAGATTATCAACCTGAAGGACAAGTATAAATTGTAATTTACAGGCAGATACCTACCCTCCAGTTTACCAGTGGGAGAGGAGCTTAAAGTAAGGGCCTTGAGTGTATGTCATTCTTCGGGCAAATGATTAGTTAGTTTAAGGAAAAGTATTTTCATGCCTTGCCTTCAAAAATGTTTTAATGTCATGTAAACTATGTTAGAATTTTCATAACCTCTAAATCTTATGGCAGGCACCATTAACAGTTTTCTGTTTCAGCACCTGTTCACAAATCATAACATTTTAGTTAAACTGGCAAATGATTCTCTTACATAATGCAAGTATAAGAGCGAACTTGATGTAAAATCATTTTGACAATTAGTTTTTCATACTACAGATATTAACAGCTGTTTAGATTGCTAGTGTGACCTAAAGACCTTTTTCATGTCTTCATGCCAGATACTGAAGTAAGTTATATTCATTTCTAACTTTGTCATGGGGAGGGAATCTTTCTGAAAACAAGATCAATGTCTTGTTCTCTGAATCATCTCAGTCCAAGATGAGTACATTTGGGCCTCAATAAAATTTTTACCAGACATACTAACACAAAGTTTAAAGCTGAACACAAGTTTATTTCATTCTGTACAGAATCTCTTGGTGACAGATAGCTCTCAAATCTTTAGCTTTGAAAAAAAAAGTAAATAAAAGTTTGGTCAGAAACTTGTTTCCATCTTTTTTTAAAATTGGGGAATTATTCCTCAAAGATTTCTCAGCTCAGAGGTGACTCACTACCATCTTACTGGATTAGCATGACCATTAAGTATTATTTTAATATTATTAAATTTTAATATTATTTTAAATTTTAATTTTATTTTATATTTATTTATATTTTATATTTATATGTAAATTTTGTATTTATATTTATATATTTATTTTATATTTATTTAATTTATTTAATATTATTAAAATTTGATATCTAAGTGCCTGGTTTTCTGAAGGCAACCAGGAAAAGATGGCAAAGTCTAATAAAGATATTTGGTATCCTTCCCTGTCACAAAACTCACAAAACATTAAGGGAAGTGGTGAAAAACTCTTCATAGAAAGTAAATCAACCCTCCACTCCAAATAGGACTCCCAAAATACAGAAATCTAAAGACACACAAAAATGAAGAAAGGGCAAGGGATAACCATGTCATCCGTCCAGGAGTGACAAGTTCTGAGACCCTCCAGTGATTCAGGTCACAGATGATGATAGCATAGATCACTTGGACCATAGTAACCATGGTCACCATAATACATAGTGCTAAATGGGTGGACTTGATACATATTTGAAAGTTACAGTGATGTGGATGTTTATTCCCCTCTAAAACTCATATGGAAATACAAGTACCAACATAATGATAATGGAAAGAGAATCTTTTAAGGGGTGATTAGATCATGAGGGTTCCACCCACAGGATTTATCCCTTTAATATGATTCTCTTTCTTGGTCCTTCTGCCTTCCATCAGAAAGGATGGCAGAAAGGCCCTCATCAGATGCTAGCTCCTTGACATTAGTCTCAGTCATTCTGTTACAACAGCAACAAATGAACAAGAACATAAGTAACATTAATCTTATTTATTAATGGCTAGAATGTAGAACAGGAGAGGAAAACTCACCATGGATATGTTTTGCAGAGTATATGGGGAATTCACCTGGAATATGTTAAACAGAGTTGAGATACCCTCTAGATATTCAAATAGAGATGTTTACTAGGCAGAAGCCAGGTACACTTAACAAACTACCACTCGTCTTATAGTAATCCTGAAAGAAAATCCACTCATTAGGAGTACAGAGCTCAGAAACAACCTTTCCAAAGATCACATATCCAGAAAATAGAAGATATTACACATTTGCCACACGTACATACCTACACACATATTTTCAGATGCACATACACATAAAATGTGAAAAAATATTTAAAGTGAATTTAATTTGAAATTCATTTGTATTCCAATTTTTCATCTGTGTGACCCGCATACCCAAATGGAGAAAAACAGCAAAGCAAGCACCGAGACCTTACTTATTTTGTATAGACTCCATGTTGGTAAGTGAACAACCTTCTCAACTGTAGATACACAATAACAATCAATTTAAATTACCATACACTGGGCCTCAGTTCTCACATCCACGTTTCCCAAAACCTCCCTTCAGGACTTCATTTGAGAGTTGCATTGTTCCAAACAACCCTTGAGCATCTCAAAAGGGACAACTTTACTCAAGACACTAAACATTCAAATGTAAATAATTTAAACACTTCTAAGACAGTTAACTGCTATATCTGAAAAAAATACATGTGGGGCGTTCCCACCAGCTAGTAAGCTTTCAAAGACTCCTGACATTCTGGGCTCTGTGCATTCAGAGCACGGGCTTCATGCCCCTGCCAACTGACCATGCATCTTAGCAAATGGCATCTATCTTCTCTTTCAGGCTCCTCCTATCTTGTCACTTCCTCATTTGCAAATGTTTTGAGGAAATTCCTTTCTGCAACATTTCTATTACTATCAATCATCTTAAATATATATACATATATTATATATATTATATATATAATGTAATGTCTATAACTAAATAGCTACAGCATATTAATAGCCCATAATAACAGAATCCTCACAAACCCTTCTGCACTCCATTCCCCTCCCTGCTTCCCAAGGAGAAACCACCATCTTCATGATGTTTATCATTTCAAGTCAGGCTTTAAACATTTTCTACATGTGTGTCTATAAACAAAGAGAAAATTCTTCAAGTGAGTCTAAGATCACAGCATGCCCCTCAGATGGCTGGAGCCTTAACTGCTGTAGAGACTTTATAACCTTATAAAACATCAGTGTTTCTACAAACCAGATGATATCTGGGAAGTGTTCACAAGTAGTGGAGCAAGCCAGGGATCATAAAGTCTATCTTGGGAGAAAAAGCACAAGCTTAGAATTATTTAAACTTAGCAGAGAAGAGGAAAGACATAACTTCAAGAAAGAAATACCATGGCTGTCTTCGAAAGCTAAATAAACCCCTAGAACAGAGGAAATCACCCAGTAATTAGACAGAACCAGTCCAGAGGCAAGGCTGTTGAGTGGCTCCATATTTCTTGAGATGTCCAGATTTTCCAATTAGGACTTTCATTCTTACCCTCTTCCCTGGGTGGATTTGGTTTTAGTTACCTTAAATACATTTCTCCTTCTTGGCTCCAATAAACCATCTATGTATCAGGCTAGTTCCCAGAAAGAGATGCTCAGGTCCAGATATGTGTGCAAAGTGTCATCCAAGGGAGAGGCTCCCAGGAGAAGATACTAACAGAGCAGGGGAGCAGGACAGACCAACAAATAGAATGAGCCCATAAGAGAATGTTGGGAAGTAAACTACTCCTCAAAAATGCCTCTATCCTACCGGAAGTTAGGAACTGAGTTTTCAAGGCTGCACCCCAGACATCGTAGGCTGTAGGCCACTTGACAAGTAGGACCTAAACCACCAGCCAGTTCAGATCTCTATAGCTCTCTAGGGGCAAAGCAGACCCTGTAGGGTCAGCTCTGTAGTTTTAGGACTGAAGTCACTTGGAAGTCCTGGGAATCCACAGGCATGACAGGTGTCTGAGGAGATCAGAGCCATGCCGTGCCTACAGTGTATGTGTGACACTGACAGAGCAGGCTGTTGAGCTATAGGGGGCTTTAGAATTTACAACAACAACATGTTGACTCAAAAGGTATTCTACTATCTGCACTTTTCCAAAGACCTTCACATACCAGCTTAGGAATGTCAACTGAAGTTACCTATTAAATAAGCTCTGCCATGACTCAAAACCACAGGGAGCCAGAAAGCTTAGACAAAAGTCACCATGCCTTCTGCAGTCGCTTGCGACGCCAATCACTTATCAAGCCACTACTAGTCCAATCATATCCTGAAATAACCTTGGTGATACTCTTGACTCTATGCTCTGAGACCATCTCGCAACTCACACCATAAATGATAAATGCATTTCATCAACCCCTTTCATCTATGGGCAGCTAGGGGTCTGGCTTACTTCAGTACTGTCTGTATGCTAACCATAAATTCAGCCTCCTCTTCTGGTCTGGAACTGGATGGCCTAGGAAAATCCAAAGTATCCCTGTAGAGGAGAGACCCTGCCATGAAGGCAAATGCACCACGGATGGACTCGCAGATATGCAAATGCAAGATGAAACAAGGTCTTCAGCTACCCATCATGCATAGGGATGTTTGGCCTGTCAGCTTTGGGGAATTGTGAAATAGGGTGAGGCTCCAATTAAGCATCAATCGAACTGTTTGGGAAATTGTCTGTGCAGACTCACAAGCTGAATCACCACCGAATAGGCCCTTTCAATATACATAAGCAAATTGGCACACTGACTGGAAGCCATCTTATGGAAATGGGAAAACATCCACTCCTAAGAGATATTTTGTCACAGGCCCAATAAACTACATCATGGTATCTCAGAGAGGAGAGAGAATGCCTCTGGGGGATGGAGGCAAGTGTACTTCTTAGTCATAATTCTCTGTAGTCGGTCCCACACACTCTCAGCATAGTTAAAGCACTGTGTCCTGAACTGAACTGGGAAAGGGCTAGAAGCAAATGCTTATCCATAGAATAAATAATATCACAGCTGGGTGCAGGGTGGGGGAGGGAGGGCTGAACAACAGGCTGGTTCAAGTAATTCTGCCCTGCTCTCTATTCTACATTCACAGAGGTAATTTTAGTCTCCATTAGTTTTGATGATGAATCTTTGTGCTATATGCCAAATACACAGAAAGCTAAACCCCAGATGCCAAGGCACATGCAATCTCAATTAAACCTATGTGTTTATTCCTTTTCCATAGTATTAAAAAGAAGTATTAGTTTGAATACAGTTTTTATAGTTTATGGGGTTTTTTTGTCTTATTTTTAAAAATCCTTCTAATCATAATATTATGAAAACCTTTCCTCTGGTTCCTTGTGGACACTTGCAAGCTTTTCATCTCGAGTTTTGTTGTAAATTCCATCTGCAATTTGTTTCTTCATATTAAAAGATAATCTAGCTTAATTTTTTCTATGTGAGTTATAGAATTATTGTTGAATGGCCTAGCCTTCTGCCACTGATTTTTGTAAACATATATTCACTTATTTAACTTATGGGGAGAGCACACATACTGTGGTCATGGTGACATACGCCTTTAATCCCATCACTTGGGAGGCAGAGGCAGGGGGATTTCTGAGTTCAAGACCAGCCTGGTCTACAGAGTGAGTTCCAGGACAGCCAGGGCTACACAGAGAAACCCTGTCTCAAACAAACAAACAAACAAACAAACAAAAAAAAGTTGGTCCTCATCATGTGGGGCCAGGAATTGAACTCAGGTTAGCAGCCTTGTCAGAAAGCACCACCACTTACTGTGTCATCACAAAGACACACACACATTGATACACACAGACACACACACAACACACAACCCACAGATACATGCATACACAGACACACACAGAGACACACACATACATACAGACACACACATACACAGATACACACATACAAAGTCATTCACAGACACATACACATCCTTACATTAATGATAGTTTTTTTCTTTTATTTTTGCCCTCCTGTGTCATGTGCTGTCTACCTGAGCTAAGTCTGTCTTTGGCTCCTGTTCCTCTGATCCTGTCATTACTGCTCTAGCTTGTATGTCCAGACTGTGATGTAGGTTTTGTGTCAGGTAAGTCAAGTCCGTCCTTGCTTTTCTTAACTTCTTTATGGCTATTTGGGTTTTTGTTTTGTTTTGTTTTGTTTTGTTTTCCTTTCTTTTCCTTTTTTTTCTTTCCTTCCTTGAGACAAGGTTTGGCTGGGCCCTTTGCTTTTCAATGAAAACCATTTCCCTGTGGTGTCATACAGATCCATTGTGCATTTGGTTGAAATGTTTCTGTAATTTTAAATTAAAAGAAATGCATCAGCATCCTCACAGGGACAGAGGTATAGCTAAAGGAGATAGCCCTGCTTCCATCCCTCATTTGTTTCATGTTGTCCACATGCAGACTTCTGGTGCTCCTTATCCCCTGCTCAGTTTCTTACAGACACGACATTTCCACACTGTTAAAAGTATTCTCCTTAATTACATTCCACTTACTTTTTCACGCACAGAATACCATTCATTTTTGTATACTGATCTCATACCTAACATTTTTTTAACTCTTCTACTGGTCTGTAAATGACTGATTGCCCATACAAACAAGACACTGTATGTGAAGAATAAGATCTTTCTTTGAGAAGTTCACATAATGTAGTTTGATTATATTCATGCCTCTAACTCCTCCCCTACTAACCCAACATCACCACCTCCTCTCTTTCTTACTCTTAGATGAGTGATCACCAGTCTTCATCCCCAGCCCCAGAGCCAACTTTTTATTTGATCAATGTTCATTATTTCTGCATTCTAGTTTATTACTTTCTAGTCTAATGCCACAGTTTCTTGGTTTATTCTGATTTTCTTTTTTCCCTCATTTGCTTAGGGACATATAATTAATATTCATTCTTCCTTTTTTTCTAAATTGGAATTTTAATGCTCTACAGGCAACACTCTCTTACTATTGCTTTGGGTTAATTTTTGGTCTACCTACTTATATCCAAATTCTTATTAGTGCTGGTCATTATAGGAATAGACAGATATTTGCTCTTCCCTTCCTGTGACTACAACTATATAATTGTCATAGTCTAAATAGTTTGTCTAACTGGTACATCCAACAAGTACTTTTCTAAGTACTTGTACCAAAAGCTCTCAAGTGTTTTCTCTCTCTACCTTCCTTTCCTGAATTTGCCATGTTTCTGGAATAGTTAAGTAATCCAAGTTGTTTGTTTATAACAGTCTCACTATGTAGCCCAGGCTAGCTTCACACTCAAAATGATTGTGCTGGGTCAGCTCTCAGAGCTGTGGGTGAGTATAGTTTCATATATTCCCCTGTGCTATCCTTTGTTTAGGTATTTTAAACATCCCACAACACTGGGCTCTAGTGAGGAGAAAGGAACTGAGAATTGAGAATTCTCAAGCCATTTACACTGGAACAGAGAGTCATCCTTACAAAAAACCTGGTGGGGGAAAAAACTGTTGATTTCCCAATAAGAGCAATGTCACTGCAGGCAATGTATTTTGATATAGGTCATGTCAGGGGCTATCTTGTGTACCATCCAACCTAATTAGTCCATGTCTGAAGCTCTCCATAAAAGGGTACTCTTACGAGGCCTCTGCTGAGTTTCTCCCTTCATGTGTGCTAATTATTACACCTACAATCACATAATCAACCTCTTGGGTTGTAAGGAAAACCAAGGGTGTGAGTGGTTAATTGCAAATGCAAGGGGCCTGTTGCTTGTGCAATCAGGAGACCTCCAACATATTAAAATTCGGTGCCCAGTCGCAGCATAAATAGAAGTGGAAGGAGATGTCTTTTAAAGGCTGATTTTACAAATTCACTTGTAATTGTCTAAAACACGCCAAGACTTTGAAACTCTTCTAAAAGGGGTATAAACAAACATGTGAAAGGAAGGCCTGACACTGACCCACCTATTGAACTAGTCTATCCACTTTGGAACATGTGTCTACTGAAAATGGAGATGGACCAGGCATAGATGACGTTTGTACCCTGTTGTAATATTTTAATACTATAGTGCAATCCAATTACATCTCGCAGGCATAAGAGTGGTTTTCAGTGTTACTGAGTAAATTTATCACACCAAATCTTTGACGGAAAATAGTAGTTAGCTATTAAATAGAGCTAATGGTGTTCTTCACATGCTAGATCTAATGAGGCTCAACTCTCCACAATGAGAAATGATTTAACAGTACTTACTTAAATGATAAGCCTTTGTCTCCTCTGCCCCATATGTACAGCACCGTTGGACAGTGGATATCCTCTAAATGGACATTAAAGACCCTGCTTTAAACTATTCCAAAGGTGAACTGACAGAGAAAGGGGGAAGAAATAAATGGCCTACTTCTTAAATTTATTTGAATTCAACCAAATCAATTGTAGCCTTCTCTGAAAGAATCTTTGTAGAATAGTTATAGAAAAGAACTTTAAAAACACTATTTAATATTTCCAAAATTAGTGTGATTAGCCAGGATTTATGATCAACACACTAATCTCCTGAATAACATAGATGAGTCTCTTAAATAACCTTGAGTGAGGGTATATTTTTATGACATCTCAGTTTCTGCATCTGGAAAATGGGGATGAAACTATATCTTGCCAGGCAGTGGTGGCACAAGCCTTTAATCCCAGCACTTGGGAGGCAGAGGCAGACGGATTTCTGAGTTTGAGGCCAGCCTGGTCTACAGAGTGAGTTCCAGGACAGCCGGGGCTACATAGAGAAACCCTGTCTTGAAAAACCAAAAAACAAAACAAAACAGAAACTATATCTTAATTCCTCCTGAACGGGTAATGGTTTGGGACTGTAAAGTACAAAGAAGGAAGCAAACAGATTTTCTTATGTATGAAGATAATTTAACACTGAAATAAATCAAGAATAAATAAATAAACCACACCTCAATTAAATCCACAACAGCATGCTTCTATGAACATTTAGCCTGTGACTTGCCTTCACTCTTGAATTAAGGTCAG
Organism: Arvicanthis niloticus; assembly: GCF_011762505.2. Classification (NCBI taxonomy): domain Eukaryota; kingdom Metazoa; phylum Chordata; class Mammalia; order Rodentia; family Muridae; genus Arvicanthis; species Arvicanthis niloticus. Next base: position 107,602,221 of record NC_047660.1, read on the forward strand.
CAGCCCTGTATAAAGGAGCCTTTTTTGAGTAGATATGTGGCTGTGATTCTCCCATATTCTGTGAATGCATTTCAAAGGGGAATCAAAAGCAGGTATCATGGAAACAGCAGCATGAAAACAAGTTGCCCTGTAGCCTGACCCAAGATCACCTACTCCAACTCTCTTTTCTCATCCAATGTCAATCCTAATTACAGTACAGAAGTCGCTTAATATGGAAGGGACACACCCAAAGGCCAAAAGTCCTCAAGTAGCTAGGAAAGGACCCCGGTACCCAGGCTTGCCTCACTCCCGACAAACCTTTTTGATCTTTTCTTTGGGTTGTCTGTAGTTGTTTTATAAAACCAAATCCACCACATCATCACATTTGATAATTTGGGATAGTAGTTCTGGAGGGTCATTCAAATCTTTAAGAATCAATCGATGTTGAGGGTACTCAGAGGTGGCTCAGCCAGGAAAAGCCTTTTTACATAAAAGCACACATCCTTAATCCTGGTGCTGAAGAGGTAGGGACAAAAGGATCTATAAGGTTTGCTGGTCAGCCAGTTCAGTTGAATTGGCAAGGTTACTCTAGTCATAGGAACTCCATTAGCAATGAAGAGTTTCAAACTCTTTACATGACCATTTAAAGACAGTTTTATTTCCATGTGTCATTTGAAAAAATAATAATAATGGGTCTCACTCATTGTGACACTTGCATCCATGTCCGCACCATATTTTGTTCTTGTACCCTCACTTTTCTTCTCTATCCCTTCTCCTGATCCCCTTCCTTATCCCTAAAGGCCTATCTTTGTTTCTAGATTCCATCTGCAAGTTTATATTCTTTCTGAAAGGAATCTGTTATGTGACTGTCTTGGCCCATTTTGTGATGCTATAACAAAGCACCAGAGACTGGGCCCTTACAAAATAAAGAGGTTGGTTTGAGCTCATGGTTTTAGAGACCAGAAAGTACAAGCTCAAGCAGTCATTCCTTAAGAGAACCACACAGTAGCTCATAACACAGCAGGTGTCACCATGCTGGCTGTGAAGGAGGCCAAGCATGTGAGGAAATGTCATTGTATAGCCATTACTCACAAGTTAGTCAATCCAATACTGTTAGATCTGATCCAGTCCTTTCTGGTGACTCTTTCACTTCCCCTCTGAATGCCAGACAGGAACAGCCTGAGGACACTATATATAGAAAAGCAGGAAGAGGAAATAGCTGAGATTATATATGTTTAGGATACCTTTGGGGCAAAATCCTGTGGAAGAAAAATCAATGCACATCGAAGGCCAAGCTTCTAGCATATAAAATCTTAGAGAAGTGGCTCTCAACCTTCCTAGTGCTGTGGCCCTTTAATACAGTTCCTTACACTATAGTGACCCCCAACCATAAAATTATTTTGTTGCTATTACATAACTGTAATTTTGCTACTGTTATAAATCATAATATAACTAATATAAAGAATATCTGATATGTGACCCCAAAATTGTCATTGCTTTGAAGACTAAACCAACACATAACAGAATAAACAATGCTTTGGTTCTTATCCTAAGAGTCCCCTTTGCCTAAGTCATTGCACATTTCCAGGTAAAGACAAGCCATTCTGTATCCATAGCTTGACTGAGTCTTATCTCCAAGTGTGGTAAATTCTTCAATGTGACCCACCAAATGCTGAGCAGAAGATGCCTAATATACCTTCTCATACAAGAGGCTGTTAGTTGGATCTTTCCCAAGGTCAGATATTTACATTCTCAAATCCTTCAGCATGGCACAAAATTTGGTGATGCCATGTAAATATCATAAACTCTTGATTAATGAAATGAATGGGAAGCAGACAAAAGAAGTAATTGGTGTTGATAAATTCAGCTTCTTGGAAGTGCTTCTTCAGGATAGAAGTGGTGGCATTATAGACACAGAAATGAGAGTGTTTTAAAGGCCAATGTGACCTGATGAATATTAAAAGAAGAAAGAAAAGGGGGAACACAATGAGGGCAAAGCATGCAAACAGCAACATGGCAGGGTAGACTGGACAGCATGACTACCTTAGGGTTATTATTGCTATAATGGCACACCAAAAGCAACCTTGGGAGATAAGAGTTTATTTGCCTTATAAATCCCATGGAGGGAAGCCAAGGCATGAACCTGGAGGCAGGAGCTGCAGAGGCCAAGGTGAGGTAGTGCTTACTGTCTGGTTCCTCATGGCTTGCCTAGCCCATCTCCTTTATTTTTGTTTTCAATTCTTCTTTCATACACTACATCCCAAGTCTCCCTCTCCATACACTCCTCTCCCCCCAGATCCACTATTTTTTCATTTCCCTTTAGGAAAGAACAGTCCTTCCAAAGATATTAACCAAACATACCATCACAAGATGCAATAAGACTAGGCACAAAGCCTCATATCAAGGCTGGATGAGGCAACTCAGTAGGAGGAAAAGGGTCCCAAGAACAGGCAAAAAGAGTCAGAAACAACCCCCACTCCTATTGATGAGGACAATAAGAAGCCAGATTATATAAAGCAGAAAAGTATCTTCAATAGGCCACATATGCTATACGACAACCTCCGTAGCATTTGGGCTGAAGTGTACTGTTACCATTTGAAAACGATTTTATCTCATAGTCACACGGATGTTAGCTCAAACAAACAGATGGACCAGGCATGGCTATCAAGGAAGCAGAAGATAGCCAATCATGATTGGGCTCTGCAACCCTCCAGCTCTCCACAGTCAAACTTTTTAATAAGCCAGTCAGATGTCAGCCTGTCTTCTTATAGAACCCAAGACCTCCAGCCCAAGTGTGGACCTCCCACTCCTGCATCAGTCACTAGTTAAGAAAATGTCCCACAGTCCTGCCTATAGCCTGATCTTTTGGAGGCATTTTCTCAGTTGACATTTTCTCCTCTCAGATGCCTTTTTAACTCATGTCAAGGTGACATAAAAACTAGCCAGATACCCAGTACAATGACGCAGGACTAGTTGCAATGTGTACCAAGAATCCAGATAAAAAAGAAAACACACCTTTTAGCCTCTCCTAACTGACCTTTTTTTCCTCTTCCTTCAGGATAAATAGAAAACCCAAGCACTATCTGGATATAGGCTCTGCTTTCTCTCTACAAATGGAAGGTATAAAACGTGAAACTAAGTAAATGAAAAACCCACACAAATTGAAGTGTGCAGGACCTATCGCCACTGGCTTCCCAGCATGTTTGAACAAATAGACATCACCACTCTCACATCACCAACAGCTCTTCATTTGGAAAACTTTGTTCTTTCCTGATGCTCATCCCATGAGCTAAGGTGGGTCTCAGAACAAAGTAAAGAATTCTGATAATAAGAGTGTTGAGAACATGCTTCCAGTTATCATATGAGTACCACTTTTCACTCCACTGTTCTTTCTCTTCCTTGCTTAAAATCACTGAGTTCAGAAAACATAGAGTTGAGAGTTAGATACAATTGTATTCTGACTCATTCTAATACTCTGAATCAGGCTGGATTCTTATTATGTGCCCTTAAGAAAAGATTGGTCTTGAATAAACCTGTGTGCTCTTCGCCTCACTCAACATGACATAATGATATCAAAAACCTTGCATGTCAGTTTAAAAATGGAAAACAGAAAAATGATCTAACGTCTGTTAAGCACTTGTTGTACAAGCATGAGGGGGCTGAGTTCTACCCCCAGCACCCACATAAAAGCTGGGCATGGTGGTGCATACTTGCACCCAGTGCTAGGAAAATAATGACAGACAGCCATACCAACAATAGCAAAAAAAAAAAAAAAAAAAAAAAAAAAAAAGAATACAAGAGCCAGATGACTGTAGGAGGAACTGTGAATGGCACAGACATTGCAGCTGCTAACTCATAGAGACCACAATTGCTTGTACTGGGCCTAGAGAAGTGGCCTGTTAGCATTAAGTCATAAATTGTGAACTGGCTACTCAGTCCCTTCACCTCTCTGGTAAACATGGCTCTGTCTGGAGACTGAAGGGAAGTAGCATATTCTGTAAAGTAGTCATCAGTGAAGCTCCCATACTTCCCTCCAACAGCTCCACACTCATGCTCACTCTGGAGATGCTGGTTAAACTCAGCGGGACACAAAACAGAAGAACTCATGAAAGTGAGAGGGAAACTTGAAGGGAGCAGTGGGGATGAATAAGGCTGGTTCTTAGTTAGGGTTTACTCCTGTGAACAGACACCGTGACCAAGGCAAGTCTTATAAGACAGCATTTAATTGGGCTGACTTATAGGTTCAGAGATTTAGTCCATTATCATCGAGGTGGGAACATGGTAGTATCCAGGAAGACATGGGGCTAGAGGAGCTGAGAGTTCTACATCTTCATCCAAAGGCAGATAGGAGGATATTCCAGGCAACTAGGAGGAGGGTCTTAAAGCCCATACTCACAGTGACATACTTCCTCCAACAAAGCCACACCTACTCCAACAAGGCCACACCTCCTAATAGAGCCACTCCCTGCATAATCAAACCACCACATATGAGAGGGAAATAATGTGGGTATAGGTGTTATCTGAATATACATATATACATATATGAACTTGTCAAAGAATAAAGTTAATAAAGAAAATGTGGCTTAAGCAATAATCAAAATGTGTGCTTTAACTTCATTTATTTGTTTGCCTTTAGTGCTGGGAATTAAAGGCTCTGGCTGTCATGACACACAAATATTTTGCCAATAAACCAAACCACCATCCTCTTTTTTAGATGTGCTTATATTTGTTAAGACAGGGTCTCACTAAGTTATTCATAATGGTCTTGAACTTGTGATCTTCCTACTTCAGCCTCCATAATACCTGGGATTCCGGGCCTTTGCCACTGGGTTGGCCAAAGTAACCTCTTTTCAATACTGATCACCTAGAATCCAACTTTCTCCATCTGGGTCATATAACTGACTATAAGTGTGTCAAACATTTGACAATAGTAAATGTTTTTCAAATATATAATGAACAAAAATGTATTCAAAATCAAATACAAAATAAACCCAAGGTGTCCCTGGCTGTGCTAGCCTAGGTCTCAATGTCTTTTTTTTTTATTACTTTTATTTTGTCTTACTGTCCAGCCATTGCCCTCCCCATCAACCAAATACTTCTGTAACTCTATATACTTTATGAATAAAACACCACAGTCCCTAGAAGCCTACAATAGAACAAAACCTCGCTGTCCTCTAGAAAATTCCTTTCCTAAAGCCACCTGTAGCTTTCCAGTTCATGGCACCAAGATCACTGGAGTTTAGCAAAGGAATCACAGTCTATCTCCTACCCACCAGGGACTCTAGCATGACTCTGACCTAACTTGCAAGCTATTTGGCTACTGCAGAAACAATCACTTAACGTAAAACATCAGACAAAGGCAAACTGGATCGGGGTGGCAGGGACAAAACTACATACACATCTCACTTCTTCCACCTCCAACAATCAAGAAACAGCAAATAAATTACCCTCCTTAACCTTCTGTTATCTAATACAAATCTAGGGAACAGAATAGACTACGATTCAATGTGCTTAAAAACTACTCTTTGAACGCCTGGAGTGTATTTGAATCTTCCTGTTCATGAGAATACACAGTTGATTTGACTTCATTCTCTGCAAAGGAAACTGAGAGTGAGTGGTGTTCATCTGACCGAAAATGCAGTGCACTACTTGCAGTGGGTTCAGTTTGAACACAGGTGTTCTGACTGGAAACCCTGGCAATGCTACATCAACCAAGCTCTCCTGTGGCCTTCTCTCTTTGCTACTTCTCAGGTACAAAACATACTCAGAGATAACTCTTTAGCTGAGGCTGACTTCTTACTTTTACAAAAATGTGGTTTCCTTTACTTATCCCCCCCTCCTGCTTCCTTCTCCTAGAACTTCTTCCTTCTTTAGAACTGAGGTCAACCAAACAGGATGACTCTCAGTTTTCTCCTTTACTGCTGGTAGATAGCTATCTGTCTCATTTTATTCAGGGGACCTAAGATATTTCTCATTTAAGCACAAGGGAGGTTACATTGTGAAGTTAGTCAACAAAAATTAGCGCATCCTGGGGCTTTGTATCAAGCAAAGTAGGCAAAATCTCACTAGAGGCAAACGTAGCAAAACTTTTTTTTTTTTCAGGTGGGGAATCTGTGCTATCAAGATCTTTTTTTTTTTATTAGATATTTTATTTACACTTCAGATGCCATCCCCTTTCCCCATTCCCCCCTACCCCCTTAGAAATCCCCTATCACATGCCCCCTTTTCCTTTTTGCATTTATACATTTTTTTTAAATAATGTTAATCATAAGCGTTTTAAGTTTGGAATTGTTCAATCAGAGGTGTAACCCACTGACCGACCTAGCTATAACAACTATCTTTGACTGGTGGAGATACATGAATATCTGCCTCCCTGTCTCCCCCCTCTTTCTCTCTTTCATCACCTAGCTTCTCCTATCCTTCTTCTCCTCCTCTTCTTACTCCTTTTCTTGCTCTCAGTACTCCTCCTACCTTAGCTCCTCCTACACATCACCCTTCCTGTTAAAATGAAACTTTTCTCTCAAAATACAATTAGAGCATAATTATGCCAATTTGTACCAGTGAGGTACAAGATAGTCCGAATACCCAGTCCATCATTTTGTTGACTAACCAGCACCTCTGTCATCTATCCTAACTAAAACATTTAGTTCTGAACCTGGCTTTAGGATGAATGTCAGCTGACTACCATCCACTCAAATCTTTTCTCTTACGGTAAATAGCTATAAGTTTTCAACCCCGTCAGAAATCCAGAATGACTGAGTTAACTATAATTGTCGGAAGCACAAAGCATAGCTTCTAAAACTTAGCCAATTTATAGAGACCTCTGAACACCTGAAAAGCCCCTATACTACCGAATGTTGGAGCATCAAATCTTCAGCCTTCTGGCCCAGAATCATCTGACAGACCTTGGTGATGCAGGATTATTAAGGACTGATTACTCTGTCTAGGCAGATATAATCAGTCGACTATTCTGCATGTGTGTCCTTTTCTGGACAGTAATTTGTCTGTAGATGGAGAGAGGCAATTCTTGCCTAGTGGCTGTTACCACACAACTGGAGTAACTCCAAGGATGCTCAATTTCTTCTTAGAATCCACGACAGGGAGCTGTCAGGAGCAGACAGGTCTCTAATCAATATGAACATTAATATATAAATATTTGTAGCATCAGTTCTATGGACTTCTGATGTTTTGAAAACCAACTATCCATGTAAGGTAACCTGGACTGTTTTCTGTTAACTCCTCTCAGCTATTTCTAAGTAAAATATGGAAAGCACCCTAACAATAAACTCAAAAATATGAATTTGCTATAGTCCCTTAACTCATAGGTTAACCATCCCAAATCAGTTAAAAAAGGGCTGGGTCTAGGCATTGTATTCCTAAATGTGTTATACAGGCACAATGCCCATGAGTGTATCAATATTCATCTCATTTTTATATTAATAAGAGGCTCGTACCAATGAAAACCTTAAATTTGAGATCAAAGTAAATTTTGTACCATTTAAGAATTTATAACTTCATCTTGATAATAATTATACAGATTTCTACCAGTAGGTTATGGCTATGCAGTAAGTCCTAGCTAATCCCCCCTGTTCCAACAAAACCACTACTTGTCCCTAGAAAGACAGACCATTATTAACCACATTAGTCCCCAAGCTCAGGGAATAGGGGCGCTGACTCTTCTTTAACTTCTTCAAGCTGATTAAGGGCGTTGAGATTTTAGAAGAGGGGTGGGGGGGAGAGTAAGTTGATAAGCCTCTGATGCTGTGTCTTCACTGAATCCAGATGGAATTCCAGGACATCAGAGGTTTGGGCAGGTCTGCTCAGTATGCTTGATGAGTAGATACACCAAGGCTGTGTATTCTGCAATATACAATTCTCAGAACAAGTTTTAGTATCAAGAAAAAAAAAATTTCCACCCCCAGGGCTCTGACATTTTTTTTTAAAGATGTTGGTTCTGAAGACTTTTTTTTTTCCGCTTCTTAAAATTGGTTGTAGTATTTACGTTTCAGATTTTATCCCCTTAGCCTACTTCCTCCCACCACCCAGAAACCTATCCCATCCCCCTCCTCATGCTTCTATGAGGCAGTGACCACACCTACCCCCCTCACTATCCCCTCCCCACCCTCACATCCCCCCCCACTGTGTGTTCATTCATTCATTTTTCATTCATTTTTTTTATGGGACCAAGAAACTCCTCTCCCACCTATGTCTGACAGGGCCATCCTCCCCTACATATACCTCTGGAGTCTTGGGTCCCTCCCTATGTGTTCCCAGGCTGGTGGTTTAGACCCTGGGGGGCTCTGGTTGTTTGGTATTGTTGCTTTCCACCTGGGATCACTAACCCTTTCTGCTCCTTCAGTCCTTTTACTAAGTTCTCCATTGGGAAACCCCTGATCATATCAGTGGTTAACTGTGAGCATCATCCTCTGAGTGTGTTAGTCTTTGGCAGACCTCTAAGGAGACAGCTATATCATGTTCCTCACATTATGCACTTCCAGCCATCCACAACAGTGTGTTCGATTAGGTGGTTGTACATGGGATGAATACCCAGGTGGAATGGTCTCCTGATGGCCCCTCTTTCAGTTTCTGTTCCATGTTTTGTTTCCCTATTTGCTCCCTTGAGCATTTTTGTTTCTCGTTCTAAGTAGAACTGAGGCATCCCCTCTTGGTCTTCCTTCTTCATGAGCTTCATGTGGTCTGCGGGTTGAGTCTTCGCTAATCCAAGCTTTTGGGCTAACATCCGTGGAGATATGTTTGTGTAGCTACCTTCTTTTATGGTTTTTGGAAGATTACTTTCTTGCTTTTTCTAGGTTGTAGTTTCCCTCCTTGTATTGGAGTTTTCCACCAATTATTCTTTGAAGTGCTGGATTTGTGTTAAGATACTCTGTAAATTTGGATTTGTCATGGAATATTTTGGTTTCTCCATCAATAATGATTGAGAGCTTTGCTGGGTATAGTAGTCTGGGCTGGCATTTGTGTTCTCTTCGGGTCTGTATGATATCGGTCCAGGATCTTCTGGCTTTTATGGTCTCTGGTGAGAAGTCTGGTGTAATTCTTATAGGTCTGCCTTTATATGTTACTTTGCCTTTTTCCCTTACTGCTTTTAGTATTTTTTCTTTGTTTTGTACATTTGATGTTTTGACTATTATATGGCGGGAAGTATTTCTTTTCTGGTCTAAACTATTTGGAGTTCTGTAGGCTTCTTGTATATTTATGGACATCTCTTTCTTTAGGTTAGGGAAGTTTTCCTCTATAATTTTGTTGAGGATATTTACTGGTCCTTTAAGTTGGGAGTCTTCCCCCTCATCTATACCTATTATCCTTAGGTTTGGCCTTCTCATTGTGTCTTGGATTTCTTGTATATTTTGGGTTAGTAGCTTTTTGTATTTTGCATTTTCTTTGACAGTTGTGTCAATGTTTTCCATGGTATCTTCTGCACATGAGATTCTCTCTTCCATCTCTTGTATTCTGTTGGTGATACTTGTGTCTATGACTCCTGATCGTTTTTTTAGGTTTTCTATCTCCAGGGTATTGTCCCTTTGTGATTTCTTTATTGTTTCTACTTCCATTTTTAGATCCTGCATGGTTCTGTTTAATTCCTTTTCCCGTTTGGTTGCATTTTCTTGAAATTCCTTAAGGGATTTTTGTGTTTCCTCTTTAAGGGTTTCTATCTGTCTACCAGTGCTCTCCTTAAGTTCTTTGAGAGTGTTATTTATGTCTTTCTTAAAGCCCTCTATCATCATCATGAGAAGTGATTTTAATTCTGATTCCTGCTTTTCTGGTGTGATGGGGTGTTCAGGGCTTGCTCTGATGGGGGAGCTGGGTTCTGATGATGCCATGTAACTTTGGTTTCTGTTGCTTACATTCTTGCTCTTGCCTTTTGCCATCTGGTTAACTCTAGTGCTGCCTGTACTTGCTGTCTCTGACTGAAGCCTGTCTTTCTAGTTATCTAGCTTGTGTCTGATCTCCTAGGGGTCCAGATGTCTCTGTGATCTTTTCCAGCTGCACTGATTATAGTGGTACCTCTAGGATGCCTCAGGATATGGTGCCTCCAAGGTAGTAGTCCAGCTAGGTGTCTGCTGTTCTGGGTGCAGTGTCTCCTCTAGAATATCTCAGGATATGTTGTCTGAAGCTCTGAGTTCATTTGTTCCTCTGTGGATCTGGATTGAGTGGAACTTCCAGTATGTCTCAGGTGGAATCCGGGGTCCACACAACAGCAGACCTGGCAGAGGTCTGATCTAGGCCTCAGATCTGAGAACTAGTTTCTAAGACACTGTCCAAATTAGAGCGCCTGGGATCCCTGCTTCCTCTGGGTTCTTGGAGGTTGGGGACAGAGCTGCCACCCAAGATCTGCTCAGTGCTCTGGCCCAGACTGGAAGGAACCAGTGTTCCGGGCCAGGAGTAACTTCCTGGGTCCTTTTGGTTCCCAGTTACTCCCTGTTTAGGGCGGGCCCTGCTGTCTGCTTACCTAAGATACTGCCTGAGTTCCAGTGCCTGGGATCCCTGTTTCCTCTGGGTTCTTGGATGTTGGGGGCAGAGCTGCCACCCAAGATCTGCTCAGTGCTCTGGCCCAGACCGGAAGGAACCAGTGTTCCAGGCTGGGAGTAACTTCCTGGGTCCTTTTGGTTCCCAGTTACTCCCTGTTTAGGGCAGGCCCTGCTGTCTGCTTACCTAAGATACTGCCTGAATTCGAGCGCCTGGAATCCCTGCTTCCTCTGGGTTCTTGGATGTTGGGGGCAGAGCTGCCACCCAAGGTCTGCTCAGTGGCTCTGGCCCAGACCGGAAGGAACCAGTGTTCCAGGCTGGGAGTGACTTCCTGGGTCCTTTTGGTTCCCAGTTACTCCCTGTTTAGGGCAGGCCCTGCTGTCTGCTTACCTAAGATACTGCCTGAGTTCGAGCACCTGGGATCCCTGCTTCCTCTGGGTTCTTGGATGTTGGAGGCAGAGCTGCCACCCAAGATCTGCACAGTGCTCTGGCCCAGACCGGAAGGAACCAGTGTTCCAGGCTGGGAGTAACTTCCTGGGTCCTTTTGGTTCCCAGTTACTCCCTGTTTAGGGCAGGCCCTGCTGTCTGCTTACCTAAGATACTGCCTGAGTTCGAGCACCTGGGATCCCTGCTTCCTCTGGGTTCTTGGATGTCTTGAGCTGCCACCCAAGATCTGCTCAGTGCTCTGGCCCAGACCGGAAGGCAACGTAGCAAAACTTTAAGGGGCTGCAGTAAAAACAAACAGTACTAGCAGGGTTTCCAGATAAATCTAACAAGAACAAAATATTCTGGATATTTTTTAAAGTGGCTAATTTTACACCTCCCTCTCCTACATCAGAAAAGCAGGCATTGTGGATAGAACATTTTAATGCAGGGCCAAGTGGTTTAGCCATTGAAAAGGTTTCTCTGCGCATTAAGACTACATGCTAAGACTTAACTAGACTTTCAGTAAGTAAGGACACAGAACACAACAACAATCCTAAACTAGCCAACACCTCAATCCCACTGGATCCCATCTTTGCCTTAGAAGTAAAGCCTAGAACACCTCCAACTCCTAAGGCCAAATAACAAGAGGGAAGTTAGAAAGAAAAAAAGCATTAGCTAAGAGTTCCACCATGTTAACTTTCATAGCCGCTGTTTATCTGTAATGGGATTGTTTTAAAAGCCAACCTACCAAAATACATCATTTAATTGGCTCCAGAGAGATTGAAGAGGAAACTAGAAAACAGGGATGCTACTAAAAGCTATCACTTGCCCCCTCCCACACCCCTTTACACAGAGCCTCATCTTCTGGAACAGTAAGCCTGAATGTCAGTTATCTCAAATATCAAGTACTCCATGAAGTGTGTCACGATGGTTCAACTGTACACAGCTTAGACCAGTCTCCTCATTCTTATCATGTTAGTTACTACATCCCTGACATGTTTATCTCTGTCTTTATCTCTAATGTGTACTACCTATTAACATCTCTCCACTGATCAGGACCCGTGCCTTATCCCTCACACCCTGGGAAACAAACACAATACCCTGTTTATTTAACAGAATTGACCACTGGGGTTTCCAATGCTGTCCTACCAAATACCACCACATTGATAAATATGAATCAAAGAATTCCATAAAGGAGACCAGAATAGCGCTTGCATTACTGATAAAAGTGATAGTGTAAGCAGTAGCTAACAACTATGAGTGTTTTCTGAGTGTCACCACTGAGTTGCACCACAGCAGACCACTTGGCCATCACTGCAGTGGGAAAGGAGGCCAGGTCAAATTCAGAACACAGCTGGGAAAGCACAGCAAGGTGCTTACTCCCTGCATGATGTTCACTCCCAAGAAGGGCAAGTAGAAAGTGAAGATGATGGTTATCATTTTTAAAAAGATTTACTTATTTGATGTTCTATATATCTGTGTGTGCTTGAGTACATGTATGCTCACCAAATGCTGGCAGGAGCTGGAGGAGAGAGACCAGAAGAGGTTGTCAAATCCTCTAGAGTTTTGGGTGGTTATGAGTCATCTGATGTGAGTGCTGGAAACTGAACCTAGATCTTCTGCAAGAGCACCAAGTGCTCTTAACTTCTGACCCATCTTCCTGGACCTGAGTGTGATATATTGCCAAGAAGATCCTTCATTCTAATTCCCTACAGGCCATAAGAAAAAGCACAAAACTATACTAGTAAATTTCCCTACACTGGAAAGAGAGTGGGAGGTAGAAGTACCCATTTAACACACCTGCCTTCTGTTGTGTTTATTTAGTAGGGTTAAACAGCATGCTAGACCTTAACTATGGTGTTCACGATCCTTTAGAGCAATGGCTCTCAACCTTCCCAGCACTGTGACTCTTTAGCACAGTTCCTCATGTCATGTCATGGTGGCCCCAATCATAACATTGTTTCATTGCTACTTCAAAACTGTAATTTTGCTATTGTTAAGAATCAACAGAAATATCTGATATGCAGGATATCTTACATGGGACCCCTGTGACAGAGCTAAAGGGGTCGTGATACACAGGGGCATTTGAACTGTCTTAGGAAAGATATCAGAAGAATAAAGGTTCAACCCCACCTCTGCTTTCATGAAGCTGCTCTCCCAATACCAAGCACTTGTTCTGTGGCGGTCTTCCTGGTACCACGGTCTAAGAGTTTACATTTTGTTCTAGGTAGAGATGGGCCAAGACTTCATCAAAGGAATATGTTAGTTAAATAAACTCCAAGACCACACCTTCCTGAAGGCTAAAAAAAATACATTCTTTATTGTGTTTCCTACCCAAATTACGTCCAGACACCAATTCAACATAGCACTCAGTTTCACTGAAGAAAAAAAATTAAATGACTACATTGGAATATACTGGAGAGTTAAATGCAAGGACCCATCACATATGTAATATTAGGATCAAAATTACTGTGATACCCAGAGTTTTAATATATGCCAGGTGTGATACTACACACCCTTAATCTCAAGATTTAGGAGGCAGAGTCAGATGGATCTCTGTAAGTTTGAGACCAGCCTGATCTACCTAGATAGTTCCAAGCTACACAGGCTCGATTGAGAGACCCTGTCTTAAACAACAAAAGAAACTGAAACATTGACCTTGAAAACTCCAGGAAAAACTAATTCCAGGAAGAAATTCATATTTAAAATTAAATCGCTAATAAGTGCAAGTCCAAGAGCATTGATGTTCAAAAGAATTAACATCAAAATTTAGTCCTTTTATATAGTGAAGTCTAATAAAATTAAATTCCTATACCCATCCTCTTCACATCTTCTCATCTGTTTTCACCAGAGGAATCTGGTAGGGTTTTTTTTTGGGGGGGGGTATTTTGTTTTGTTTTTTAATAGCTATGCCTAAATTGTCTCCTTCTGTCCTGTGTATTTTTCCTTCTAAGCCCTTGAAGATTACAGTCATTCAGTACTAAGCCCTGAGGAGCTGTTGTTCTAGAGGAGTGAGTAGGGCTTGCAAGAAAACTCTCCTCATCAATCTGAGAGAAACTACCTTCAGTCTTCATAGGCGCTCCTCCAGGCCTGGGAGTAGAACATTGACAAAACCTTACCAGAGACTCATGGTGTCTGAGTAATAAAGAAAAATCAAAGTTAAAGGATCTAAGCTTTGGCTGGGCTTGAGTAAGCAAGCAGATGATACTCACTACTGAGAGCTTCACGTTTCATACTGTGTTCTCTGCATCCTACATTTTCCTATTTACCCTTGAACTCTGGTATTCATGCGTTTTCTGAGCCCAGCCCTATATAGTCACAGAGTGTTGTACCCTTGGTGACCACAGGTACTCAGTCTGTACCACAGGGGCCACTTTTGTTTCCATGGATTATTTAGCCATGGATTTTGCCCAAGATTTGACTTCTTACGCATTTTTTTCATCTGAAGTCACTCCCTAAAGATATTCCTGTATTTACTCCCTATATGCTTGAGATCTCAAAGGCCTAATGAAGTCCAGGTCTTTAGCCTCTAGTACTCATCAAGACACTAGCTTCCTTTGACTTGCATTCCATTCTTTATTTTCAGGATGGTGCCCACCTATAAAAACAGATGCTCTTCAAACCTTCTCTGGGATTCTCCTTGAACGTATTGTGCTCTCAAATCCATGGGTCACTCACATGACACAGGGTTGACCTCTCAACTGCCTTTTCCTGCTCCCAAGTAGAGAACGGGATTCATATCAGCTGACCTGACATTGTCTATGCTGACATCGATACTTTGAAGATGGGCTCTTAGTAATGTTTCCTAGAACTCAGTGTCATGGTGTCACACTCGTCCTTTAGCGGCATTCTAACTTCCAGTGCCTAGAAGGCAGATGAAGATACTCTTTACGTGACATATTCATCTCAGCTGCATATCAACCAGACCCTCACTGGGGGACACGACACACTCACTCTGGTCTACACGGGCCACTAGAACCTCCTCACCTGTGTCATTCTCCATGGAAATAGCCTCTTGCTGGTGCACAGAATGTCCATACATTTCTATCATTTTCCAAGTCCGATTCTCCAAGTATGGCCCTCTTAAACATTCTTACCCAAATCCAACTAGCTAAATTCCAACTCTATAGCTGCTAACAAAGACCCACTTGAAGTTTGGTTAAACATTCACAAATCACCAAAGGCACAGACTCATCTTTCTACTAAGGCTGATGCCAAAAGCTATAGATCTTGGCCCACCAGAAACCTTGTCAGAAATATAATTCACTCCTCCAATTTTCATTCATTTTTTTTTTAATTTCTTAGTTCTACAGGCCAATGCAAAAGAAAATAGTATATGCTGATTTTTAACTAAAAATGGCATCTGTAGTCCTTTCCCCAAAAATATAGCATCAAAAGGCCCAAGTTTTAAAAAAAAAAAAAAAAAAAAAAAAAAAAAAGAATATTTTAAAGGTCCACATGAGGCAGTGCAAGCCAAAGCAAATGTTCTCTGTAGAAAAGTGGGCGTCTAAGAAGAAAGGAAGCAATCCAGTTGTTTTTTTAAATACCCTGATCAATAGTCTCCTAACTTCAGCAGTGAGGAACAAGTTACAGGGTAGGGAGAATCTAGGACATGTATTCAGAGAGGAGAGAAAATGTTGAGAACAGGGTGACTTCTCTCACGACAATGTCCCATTCATCCATAGCAGTGCCTAGCAAAACCCTTCTCATTTAATGGATGTTTAATATGGATGCTGTCTTGGCCCGAAACACAATTGGGAAGAGCCTGAATGGCTTTTCCTTTTCTGTTTTAATGTCACTCAAACAGAAAAATCTTTCAAAATGAGCAGGCAGCAAGCCCACCTGGAATGACTATTAATTCCTAGATCCCCTTTTCCCCAGCACACAGGGTTAATCAAGGGATGAGGGCTTTTTTTTTTTCTTTTTGAATTTAAGAGGCTTAATTAAAGAGTCCTTTAAAATTAAGTTCACAATCATCCTTTCTCACCCTGGCTCAGAGCATGCTTCTGACCAGCTGTTTTAACCTGCTTTCCCCAGGTGGGTTAATAGGAAATACCAGAAGAGCCGTTTGCCCTGGAAACTTCACTGTACTTACTGATTTTCCAGGTGGCTATCCTGAGGCTTAGCCAAGACTAGGCGTTCCTCATATCTCCATAATTACAGCATGTTAGACCCGGAAAGGCTAACACAAACCATCTAGGATAATGCTCTTGTTCCTTTAAAAGCTCAAGTGCTGTCTCAGAGAGCCAGTGGCACTTCTATGTTCACTCCACAGCTGCTGTGGCAAGGCCCAGAGTGGACCAAAGCCAAGTAGATAGAAACCTCACTCTTCATGGCTTCCACATCATCACTGGACCAAGCACCATCATTTGGGTTGCTCTGTTCTAGACCTAGAGAAAAATAAATAAGGTAAACTAATCATTATTCCACCAAAATCACCTATGTTTCTGTTAGGTCTTTGGGGGGTGGGGGTCCAGGGGAGGGAATGTTGTGAACATTCTTCATCTAAAGCTGTCTGACCTCTATTTGATTGAAAGCAACATCTGGTCTCCAGGCTGCCAGGGGTGTTCCTCCTATTGAGAGGTAGCCAATTGCAGACAGATGTGACATTTCCTTAACACATTGTGTTGACATCATTGACATATACCTTATTTGAACAATGAGAAGCCAAGCTTCTCAACACCTTTAAATCGCAAATAATTTCAGCCCAATATAGCCCCAAACCTCTTCCCTGAACATACTAGTCCGTGGAGATGCAGAATGAGGCCAGGCCCCATGCTGACCAGCCCCTGTGGTTTTTCTGCTCCATATCCTGTCACTTGAGCCCACAACCATTCCCGTTCATAAAAATAAATGTGAATCACAGAACACAGAGCTGAAGTCATTTGCAGGTATATGGACTATGAAAAGGATGAATATACTTTAAATTTTAGCCACCCTAACAGTTCTCAGACAAAACACTCTTTCTTAAACTGCCATAGAGTGACTTAATTCTTAGAGCAGTTCTCAGCCTCTCTAAAATCCCTTTTCTCCTACTTAGCTCACTGTATCCTCACTACCCTGTACCTTGAGAGGTTTGTGGAAGGATATGGTTACATCTAACTGCCAAATAGAAATCAATAGTCAGTTCAAACTGCAAATGTGGGGATGGAAAGATAGCTCAGCAATAAAAATGCTTGAGGCCCAAAGAGACAACATTAAGTTCAGATCCCCAGAACCCACATAAATGCCTAGTGTGTATGCTGATCTACCTATAATTGCAGCCTCAGAAGACAAAGACAAGTGGGAGATCCTGGAGAAAGCTGGCCCATTCAAGTAGGGATATCAGCAAGTTCCAGCTTGATAGAGAGGCCTTGCTTCAAAAAATATGGGGGAGAGCAATAGAACAACTAACATCCTGATTATCAACCTTGTGCCTGTACATGAAATATGTGCTACATATGTATACCCACAAATATAGAACCATGTATGTACATACTCACACACACCCACACACAGATGTAAAGAAAGAGTGGGGCTTTGTGGGCCACAGATCATTTCAATACATTGTAGCAAGCCCAAGTCCAACTCTAGTTCCCATGTTTATTCTCACAGGACAAAGAAAATGCCAATCCCATCAATTGCCACTGCACCGTGGAAATAATGCTGTCATGTACAAGACCAATGCGAGCACAAATGATGACAGCTAGAGCTATCCCAGAAACCAGTGAAGAGCAGCTCTGTAGTTTGTGACGCGCAGCACGGCACCAATGGCACTACTGGAATCTCATTCTAGATCTAGCATGTGCCTTCACTCTTCTTATTTACTGTAATACCTAAGAATGACATTTATCTTGTGCTTATTATATGCCAGGAATTATTAAAAGTATATTACATTGTTGGGGGCCGACTTTTAGCAGAAAGCGGCTATCAGCTTTGCAGCCATCTTGAGCCATATACCCTGACATGAGACTTGGATTACAATAGCCTACAACAGCTGAGCACACTCTGATAATCTTGGTTTAGATACCTTGGGTGTGTGAGATTAAAGGTGTGTGAGATTAAAGGTGTGTGACTTAAGAGTGTGACTTAGAAGTGTAGAGATCAGATTTAGAGACAAGACCTAAGGGCATGATTAAAGGTGTAACTTAGAGGCATGGCTTAGAAGTGAAACATATAAAGGAGAGAGAATCAGACAGGAGAGAATCAGACAGAAGGCAGAGAGAATGAGACACTTCAGAGAGTACAACTTGGAGTACAACTTGGAGTAGGAATTAGGCATTAGGTAGCAGGCACTTGGAAGAGAACTTGGAAGAAGTAACTTGGAACTTGGAAACACTAGGGACTAGGAACTAGGGACTAGGAACTTAGGACTTGGGACTTGGAGAGAAGAAGAGAGACTGAAGAATAAACGGGATTGAATCACACTCTGTCTGGTCTCCCTCCATTCTTCGAGTCCGTCCTCACTCTCTCTCTTGCTGAACCCCAACCAGAGGACCGGAGCTTGGGCCAGGATACAGCGGCCACCAAACGCGGGGCAGCCCGGGCCTCAACATTTTGCTCTGGCCTTGACATTTTTTGGCCGCCCGAACGTGGGGCTAGTGTGGTTCTCAACATTACATGAGTTAGCTCATTTGATTTTTGGGTGAGAGAAATTACTATTATCCACATTTTACAGATAAGTAAAGTCTAGCAGCTGCCAGAGTCTAATCACAGACCTCTGAGTGACTGTGACACCCCTTCTTGTGGCTCATGTTGAAAGCCCTCTGATCCAAGTTTTCAAGTTCTGTAGCTATTTAATCAAATTTTTTTAAAGTAAGCTAAACCATGAAACCACCAGAAGTAAAGTTCTTACCAAAGTTTACACTATGCATTTAAATTTTTCAACAATTTAAAATTTATTATTTTCAAGTCTTTCAAAACATATTCAACTTAGTTTATCAAAAACAAATGCATTTTTCTCTCATGGGATCATTTTTCAGCAGCCCACAAAATTACAATAACAAGTTTTAATGAGCTTAAGTATGCTGGAGATCTAAAAAGACCAAATCGTGGAAAACACAGTTAACAAAGGGCATTTGACAAGGTAGGTACCCTTGAGTATATACCAAAACAAACAAACAAACAAACCAAAACAAAAAATACATCAGTTAAACTGATGAGTTGAGTGAGTTAATGTAACTTATGAAATATGTAATGTCAATATATTATTATTATGCAGTTAGATGTACAATTTCTGTGCACTCTACTATAGATGGTATATTTAACTTACATAGATTATTGAAATTTTATTTCCAAATGAAAATACAAGCGGTAATTCATACAGGTACTTTGACTATTTTTTAGATAGAAAGTGTTCTATTAGTTCATCAAAGATGTTAATCAGAGGAAGGGAAAAACAAAAAACAAAAACCAGACTTAGGTACAGGTAGATCTGGGGGAAAAAAAGGATGGAGAAACCAAAGACATTTCTGCATGCTCATGTCTGGACATCTGGTAGAATGAATCTCAGAATGTTGAGAACATCTGGCAAAGACAGAAGAGTCAGATGACATGATGATTGGTACTCATGTGAGGTTGGCAAGACATTTGTGAGTAGATACCACCAGGGAATTGGGACTAAGTACTAACTCTTTGGACTAAGGTAAAGGATGGAGGAAAACTTGCTATTTCCTGTCTATGAGAGCTAGCATCTTAGATAGGTGCTCCAAAAACATATGATAAAGAAAGATCAAAATCTCCCCACCCAGTGCACCAATGTGTTAAGAGTCTTAATGGAGTAGAGGCAGACCCACAACTTCCTCATGGTGGCAGCTGGCACTCTTATAAAAGCACAAGTTAATAATTTTTTTTAAAAATTTCTAATGCTGAGTAACTCTGGAAAGGTCCTGGCTTCTTCCTCTGTGGCTTCTTCTTCTGCAGAGTCTTT
The DNA here is from genome assembly GCF_011762505.2 of Arvicanthis niloticus. Lineage (NCBI taxonomy): Eukaryota > Metazoa > Chordata > Mammalia > Rodentia > Muridae > Arvicanthis > Arvicanthis niloticus. The sequence continues at coordinate 107,622,019 of NC_047660.1, forward strand.
CTCCCTTTGTAATGTCAAGACTTGGAGGAATCACTGCTTAGCCCAAAGGATCAGAAAGCTTTAGTGTATTGAGAAGAGAAAATATAAATAAATAAATAAATAAATAAATAAATAAATAAACACTTTCCAGCCATCCAGAAAGTCTAATTATCTTTGAACATCAAAGGAACACAATTAAAGAATCCATGGATAAAGACTAACCCACTTTGCCTGATAATGAATATAGAAAGATGGCAAGTCACAGAGGTACCAACAGGGTTAAGAAGAAACAACTGCCAAGAAGAGGAGACAGATGTCTTAGAGTGTTGCCATTGAGCAAGACAGAAAGGTTCCCATGGGCCAATGAGTTGTGGGTGGATTTATGCCTTGTCTACAAGCTCTGCTAACACAGTGAATTTGGGGACCCACCAGCTGCTGGCCCAGTCTTACCAGAAAAGAGATGTGGTGTCCTTATTGTCTGGTGATCGCTTTCAAAGCACAATAAAGGTTTTCTCTTCATCCAGGGTCAAAAAGGAGTAACTTTCCCCTGTGGGGTTCCACTCAACCATCAGAGATAGAGTTTTTCCGTTGGGCTCAGTGTTTCTGGTATTTAAAGTCAGTTCTTATCTGTCTGTTCCTCACCCACAGATTCAATTGAAGTCAGACTGAACAGACTGGGGGAAACCATCATATAGCAATGTAAAGATGAATTAAAGTAAATAAGAGGATGAGCCTGGGTTATGTACAGATACTACACCATTTTAAATGAGGTACTTGAGCATTCTTAGGTTTGGGTATCAGAGGAGAAAAGGTGGGATTCTGAAATCAATTTATTAAGGTTACTGGGGGGAGGGTAATTGTGACATTTTAATCATGTGCTCATACACGCATATCTATAATCTTGGCAATGCTCTATACCTCAAGTATCTCTTTCAAATTTCTCATCCAAGCAGATAATGTAGCAAGCTCCCACATCTCAGTCCCCACATCAGCATCCATTTCTGCTTCAGGATGAATCATTTTCTTTCAGACAAGAGACCCACTCACAGTTTTTGCTATTTGCAGCTATCTGTGCTTCTGGCAAGAGAAAAGTGGATATAATATGTCACTGGGAATATGTCAACTGTGTTATCCTTTGCCTTCAAATATTCCTTTGGCTTAACTGTGTGAATCAGAACTTTGGATGGGTAAGAAAAAGCATTAAAACAAATTAAGTTTTACTAGTTGAAATGCACACTCCATTTTTTCATGGAAGCTTGTCCCAGCAAGCCTCAAAACTCTCTATTCATGTGGCCATCCAGTGTTTAGTCCAGCCTTTGTTTACTACACTCTTGTTTTGCACTTCTCCATTTTAACACTTTTGCAAAGTAAAAAGACTAACAGCATTTCAGCCTTGGGAAAAATAAATGACCCCAAATGTTGGAGTTTTAGCAGGATTCTTTGACCATCCATAAATTTATGGATAGTAGATGTCCCTAAGATTTCTCAGTCAGGATAACAAACACCAGCACCATAATGAATCAGACACCATGGTTCAAGATTTTAAATAGTAATACTTTTTCTCATGAGGTATCTTACTTGTTTTGTGTGCCAATAACAAGGAGAAAAGTCACAAATTTTATTTTAAAGCAATATTGATAACTCATTTTAGAAGATCAGAGTTAAAATAAATTAATTAAAATCATTCAAAATTATCTATGCCTCAAAGTAGTTACCACTAATTTTTGGTTATATTTACTTATGGATTGTTCTTCCATCTCACTTAATTAGGTTTTTTTTTTTCCACAAAAGGGGTAGTACCACCTATACAGCTAAGTTCTTAGATATATATTTTAGTAGAAATACTTTTCTATATCAGTTGAACTTTATCAAAAGCATTCAGAGATATTGTGTAAAGGTCCAATGGGAGTCACTGAGTCAACTTCTCACCATTGTGAGGCAGCCAGGCTAGTCCCTGTATTCTTAATCTGTATCACTGCGATTACCAACATGAAACATAAACCTTCCCGAACATTCACTGGCAGCTTAGGTGCAGGAATCATACTTTATCTACCAGTAGAGCATCTGTTCTGTCTCCTGAAAACTAAAGATAATAATGCCTTCATTGCCAGGGCAACTTCAGGGATTAAGAAATTTATATTTGCAAAGTCATTAGAATAATGTCTGGAACATTGTAAGCACCAAAAAAATTTTTACTGACATCAAAAATAAATAAGATGGTAGTTCTTTCTATAAACAAAATTCAAGGTTATATTTTATCCTTAATTATGTATCTATGTTTGTGTACATAAATATATTACTCATAGAAGCCAGAAGAAGATGTTGGATCCCGTGGAGGTGGAGTTCTAGGAAGTTGAAAGCAGACCTTTATGTGCTGGGAACTGGACTTGGGTCCTCTAGAAGCACAGAAGGCACTCTTAACAATGGAGCCATTTCTCCACCCCCAAATATTAGTTGTTATTAGTCACATAGGTCAAACACTGACTCAAAGAGTATTCTGGTGATAAACTGCAGAAAGCTCACATCATCTCTGGTGCCCTCCATAAATTATTTGATAAACAGAGACAACACAGGTAACATTTAATACTCCTATTTAGAACATAGGTGTCTACTGATATTCTCCTAAATAAATATCCTTTCTATAAATAAGTAGCTTAGTTAATAGATGACTCATGTATACAGTTGGAACTTAAAATTCTACCTCAGGTTGAGCTCAAAGAAATTACTATCTGTTCCCAAAATATACTCTTTACAATGAAGATTTTTTTATCAACTTTTAGCATGGTGTACATATATTTATAATTATGCATATAGATATAGATAGATTAGACAGAGATAGAGGTAGACATAGACATGTACATATACATATAGATATACACATATACATATAGATCTATTGACAAATATATTTTAAAGCAGAAAAAGGGCTACCTAAAATCTAATTATTTCAGTATAAATATGAATGCTACTTTGTTTCTCAGCCCTGCAGTTTATATCTTTGCAGATAATTAACAAATTCATGACTAAAAGAAACAGTTTCTATTCTGTATTAGACTTACTATTTTGTAACTAGAATTATTACTTAATGCATTCCCATAGTGATATATTACACTGTATTGTTTTGTAAAAACCTAGTTAAAATTACATAACTAACTTAAATTAATCTCTGTTAATACAGCTATAAACTTCTTGCTATTATAAGTAAGACTTCATACTATAATACATACACTGATACACACATACACACACACACACATATATATCTCAAATACACTATTCATCTATTCATTCAAATCCTTTCCCTTAGGACAAGTTCCTCAAAATAAAATTGATGATCTAGTCATTTTCAGATTTTTGCCAAATTGCTGCCCTGAGCATCAGCTCCCACCAGCAAAGTCACAGAGTGTCTGTTTTCCTCCATCTTTGTCAACACTGACATGTTTATTCTTGGAATGTTCAACAATGATACTATTAAGATATAACGCCTTATAAAAATGCATGTGTCTTACAATACTAATAAAATTTAAACCTCTAAAGATAATTCACCTTAGTAGAGAGCTTAGAAATGAAAATCAATGCTAAAATATATCTCTGATAGAATAGTTCTTATTGTAGATATCAATGATCAAAGAATGAGGCTTCATGAAAGTAAAAGTCTTCTATGAGATAGAAGAAATATTCCAGCAATAAGAAAGCCCAGAGTGAGAGAAAAACCTTCACCAGCTAATAGAGCAATAATCTAATAGATTATTAATATCTAGAAAATATAAAGAAAAAATTAAAGCATCAAAAATTAATCAAAAATTGGGCTTTACATCTGAACAGAAAGGAGAGAGAGAGAGAGAGAGACAGAGAAAGAGAGAGACACAGAGAGAAAAATAAATGGCTAAAAACATTAAAAAAATCTAGGAGACATAAATGAAAACTACTTTGAGATTTCATCTTACCCCAGGCAAATGGCTCAATTTATGAAAACAAATGACAACAAATGGGCGTGGGGGAGGGGGAAGTAGAACCCCCTTTTTATTGTTCTTGGTGAACACACCGGCATAGTCACCATAGAAATCAATATGGAGGCTCTTTAAAATACCAGATAGAGATCTGCCACTTAATCCAGCCATACTGCTCCAGGGTATACACCCAAAGGACTCTACGTCTTACTGTAAATATAGTTTGCTCGTTTGTGGTTGTTGCTTCTCTCTTCATGATACCCAGAAGTTAGAAACAACATAAATGGTCCTCAGCCTATGAGTGCATAGTGAAAATGCAGCACATGGTCACAATGGAATTTCACTCAGCTGGAACAAGATAAAATTGGCAGGTAAGTGAGTGGAACAGGAAAAAAACAATAATTATACTGAGTAAGGTAACCTAGGCCAAGAAAGACAAATGCTTTGTGTTCTCTCTCATGTGCAGATCCTACTTTTAAATATTTGAATTTGTGTGTTTAATGGGGGAGTATCTGTAAGAAGCCAGAGAGAGAGAGAGAGAGAGAGAGAGAGAGAGAGAGAGAGAGAGAGAATGAATTACCCTACACAGGAAGAAAATACTCTTCCCAGAAGCTATACATTGTTCAACAAAAAGCCCAATACTATGTGGTGGTTTGAATAAGAATTGTCCCCATAGGCCCATAGAGAGGCCCACACTATTAGGAGGTGTGGCCTTGTTGGAATAGGTGTGGAGAAGTATGTCATGGAGGAAGGGCTTTGAGGTTTCAGGTGCTCAAGCCAGGCCAGTGTCTCCCTGTCTCTTTCCTGCTGCCTCAGATTCACATGTAGAATTAGTATCTAGGCTATCATTGTCATTATCTGGGTTACCACCAGAACTTGATGGTAAGACCCTGTTGCTGAAGGCTCCACATACTTTGATCATAGAACAAGACTTATTCAGCTTGGTACTGACCTGTAATCTCCTCTCTGCTGGCCAGGTTTCCTTGTACCAGAACTTGCTATACATGCTGTTAGGCAAAGGGGTTGTCAGCAACAGTCTGACCCAGCTGTAAATCCTTGGAGTTAGAATAATGTTTGGCCTAGCAAGATGTGCCCACTTGTGTAATAGTTACAGGGGTGATCAGTAGGTTTCTGCTTGGAGTTAAGGCCATTCCACATGAGACTATTCATGCCTGGTACTGTAAACCTGGCAAAGGAACTATAGCAGGGATGGTCATATGCCCTACTACAATCATTTTATTAAATAGACATAGCATCAAACTGCCTTCTGAACAGATTACTGAAGCTCTCAGCCTTCATCAGAGAAGTTTCTTTTTTTGCAGTGGACTGTACTTAATACTGATACAACTGGTCAAAGTCCAGAGAATAGATGATTATGGAATACTCATCCTGAAATGGGTCGCCTACCTCACAACCTCTCCCACAATGCTTAGAGGAGAAAGGGGGAATGCTTATGGCAGAAGAAGGGGAAGAAGGAGCCTGAAGTTAGGAAGGAATATGGCAAACTCTTGCCTTCTAGATATGACAGGGTTATTGCATGCACGAACTCATGGTAGGTAGGGTTGCTTGTATAAGACTCACACAAGATAACGCCAGTCAACCTTCCAGCATTCATGGTGGAAGAACTGCTGAGACTACATGCCTAACTGAGGAGCTATTGACAGTTGCTGGATGCTATAAGAGACAGAGTCAATCCTCTTCAAATGTTTGGCCCCTTGTAAATTATCCAAGCTCCACTGAATGGCACTATACCTGTTTACATATGGGTAACATTTAACTGGATTTAGTGTACTACAAATAGAAAGAAAGAAAGAAAGAAAGAAAGAAAGAAAGAAAGAAAGAAAGAAAGAAAGAAAGAGAGGGGAGGGAGGGGAGGGGAGAAAGGGAGGGAAGGAGGAGGAAGAAAGAAGGAAAGAAGAGAAGAAGGAAGGAAAAGAGAGAAAAAGAAAGAAAAAGAAAGAAAGAAAGAAAGAAAGAAAGAAAGAAAGAAAGAACAAAAGAAAGAATGAAAGAAAGAACAAGTAAATGAAATTGTGAAGGAAATATTTGGGAAATACGGGAGCCATTTGAGAGGGTGGTATTGAGAGTGGATATGAAATACATTATATATATATTTGAGTGAATTCCCAGGGATCTGAAGAAATCTGTCACCATGTCCACAAAAAATGAACATACAATTTTTCCAGCCTTCTATAGCCTATCTATGGGCTTAATGGTATACAAAGGCATTTGCCTTAAATGAAAGCTAAACAAGGGATCCCAAATTCATCAAACTTCCATCCTACTTCACTGAATCCATTCATCCATCCAGTCAGCCTGCATTTTCCAGTAGCAGTGAACAGAATTAGAATGAATCTCAGCAACAGCTTCTTGAGCCACGTCGTCTTTAAACAAAGCCTCAAGTAATGGATGATCGAGGCAGATAACTCATTTATCCTCAAGGCATTAGACTGTAAGAGGGGAGCCTGGGACACCAGCAAAGAAGCACTGAGGTTGAGACATTAACCTCAGGCAAGTCACATACAGCTCTAAGACCTATTAGCCCTTACGGATTTTATAAAGCTTTTATTTGGGGGGGGGGGGGGGGGCCACTGAGGGATGAGGAGTGAGTGCAGGCAATCTCCTTTGAGAAAATCTGCTGTAAAATAGCCAATCTCCAAGAAATACATTCGGGGATAGTTATTAACTTTTCTTACAGATTTTTCATCTGACAATGGGTTTTATTATAGGTCTCCTCTAAACAGTACCTAAGAGCATTTTAAAAATAATTCAATTTTCAAAAGTGTGATTTACCACCCACTTATTGTGTAAAATGTCTTGTTCTCCTGAGACTAAAGATGTTCTATGCCAATAAACTGTTTAAATGCATCAGCTGGGGCTCCTTGAGAGACAACAATGCTTGATGCATGGCAGGGGTGATCCACTGTGCTATTACTGGTGTCATACCAGAAACCTAATCAATATGCTGGTGTCAACTTGAGGGACATGGGACCGGCACCGCTAGTGGATTTCTTCTCAACTTTGACTCAGAATATTTATACTGTATGTTTCCACCAGTGCCCTGCATGATGCAAGAGTTAGCGCACCATTCTGGTTTATAGGTCATGTAATCTAAGGTGGCTGGTACTGCAAGATTAAATGTTGTCCTATATTTGAAGGCTGTCTGCAAGTAAAGAACACTGAACATAAATGAACATAAATATTACATGAAAGACAATTTCTCCGAAGAGAACCAAGGTGAGAAACCTACAGAAGAAAACAGAAAACCTCTGTCCTTGAAGAAGCACAGCAACCCAAAGTTGAAAAGAATCAGAGCTGAAAGGATGAATACATCAGACCTCCTTTTGTGCTTCCATGTCCAAAGAAACTATGCACTTAGTAATTTTACAAGTCTCATTAATTATCTATTTGGAACCCGCCCAGATGACCCTATGATGTGGAAATATAAGCTGTTGTTTATTTTCGTGGTGGATCACTTGTGATAATGAACAATGTTTTACTTGGGACCAAAAGCCAGAGACCTCCTTTCCTAGATTTAGAAGTGTTAAGACTTTGGGGGATGATACAGCGGAAGCAGGGTTTAAAGGTGAGCCTCAACTGAAAAGATTAAGAAAAAGAGTTTTCCAGTCTCAAGTGGGATCTAATAGTATCTAATAGAGGTGACCATTTTCCATTTTACTGTAGCTGAATCTCTTTTAAATGGGCCTACTTTAATACATGATGATACAAAATAAGAGAGAGAGAGAATTCTTAGAATACAGTTAAATAATATTTAAATGGATAATAAGGGAATTTCCTCTGTATTTCTCTAAATATATAACAATTCTTTTGGGTCTCTATTTTATCAGGGCCTCTTTAGACAGAGGATATTATTCATGTCACTGTTCCTCTTCCACCACTATCCTCCACCACTGCTCCTTTTCCACCCCTATGCTGCACCATGTTCCTTCTAAGAGAATCTTTCCAAAAGAGCTGTGATACAGGAATATTCTTCAAATTATCAAATTGTAAAATAGCCCAGCACTTGAGCAAGAGAAAAGCATTTTCCAGTGATGTGTTTTGGGTATACATCTCCTTACTGAAGGACACTTTATCAAGGTTGTGGTGGTTTGAATATGCTTGGCCCAGGGAATGACACTATTAAGAGGTGTGGTCTTGTTGGAGTAGGTTTGGCTTTGTAGGAGAAAGTGTGCCACTGTGGGGCTGGGCAATATGATTCTCCTCCTAACCACATGGGAGCCAGTCTTCTCCTAGTGGCCTTCAGATGAAGATATAAAACTCGAGGCTCCTCTTGCCCCATTCCTTCCTGGATGCCGCCATGCTCCTGCCTTGATAATAATGGACTGAACCTCTGAACATGTAAGCTAGCCCCAATTAAATGTTTTCCTTATAAGAGTTACCTTGATCATGCTATCTGTTTACAGCAGTAAAACCCTAACTAAGACAAAGGTCCAAAAATTCTAATTGATATATGAGGGGTTGGGGGTGCTAAATTAAAATAGTATAAATATTATACGTCAGAGTTTTAAGTAGTTTTTAATTGCATAGGTGAACTATGTTATGTAAATCTTTTGCACAATCTTGCCACCCATTCATTTCTTTCTAGTAACTGCTGTTCTAGCCTAAAAAGCAATACATAATTGCTGAGGGGTTAGAAAGTGCAAACTTCAGAAGATTCAAGTAAGCAAAAGACAGAAATAGAAAATGGCCCCAAACTCACTAGCTCAAAGATAGCTAGTTTCCAGCTTGAGCTCATATGGTTTAATCATATGGTTTAATATTTCAGCATCTGTACTCTAACTCTGTGACATACTCTTGGGCATATAAGCCATTCTTGGGGGCTTATCCAGTGCTGGACAACTGGTCTACCTGCCAACAGGAAGCCATTGCTTTAGTCACAATTCCCAGCATAGCTACATTAGTTTCTCTCACTCAGTGCAGAGCAACACTTTAAAACGGTGAGTAGTGTAAATCCAGCATTAGACTTGTATAGTCCAACCCCACTCCTTCTTACCATGTGATCTTGAGCAAGACAGGCAATCACTAAATCTCTTTTGTCACCATTCTGAAGGTCAAAAGTTTAGCCCCTCTATTCATTCACTGTACTCCTTAATGCATTTATTCTTTGTGGTTTTATGAGGACTTGGCTTATACTTGTCAGGAAATATAGAAATGTGCATGTGTGTATGTGTGTGTGTGTGTGTGTGTGTGTGTGTGTGTGTGCATGTGCGTGTGTGTGTGTGTGTGTGTGTGTGTGTGTGTGTGTGTGTGTGTGTATTTAAAATCTTTTAAAACTAGGTTCCTACCACTGAACTACAGGAATAAGAAAGGAAAGGAAAGAAAAGAGAAGAGAGGAGAGGAGAGGAGAGGAGAGGAGAGGAGAGGAGAGAGGAAGGGAAGGAGAAAGAAAGTTTTAGAGTATTATTTTCTTCATCTAAGTGTTTTGTCATTGTTCTATTACTATCCAGAGACACCATGACCAAGGCAACCCTTGTAAAAAGAATGCACTTAATTGGTACTTACATATAGTTTCAGAGATTTAGTCCATTATCATCATGGCAAGGAGCATGGCAGCAGGCATCACATTGGAGAAGTAGTTGAGACCTTCATCCTGATCCTTGGGCAAAGGGAGAGACTCTGAAATTGGCATAGGCTTTTGAAACTTCAAGGCCCTCCCCACCCAATGACATACTTCCTCCAACAAGGCCACACCTCCTAATCCTTTCAAATAGTGTTACTCCCTAGTCACTAATTATTAAAACATATGAGAATATGGAAAGGGGATCATTCTTATTCAAACCATCATACTTCCCGAATAAAAATGTGAGCCAAGGTTACATGTAGCTCCAGCTGTCCTAAAACTTAATAAGTAGCCAAGGATATTATTGAACTTCTGATCCCCCTGTGTTGGTATATTTTTGTTTGTTTGTTGACTGTTTTATTGGGTTCATATATATCTACCTCCCTTCAGACCTTTATTCTACTATAATCCTTTTCAATCTCCCAACACTAGGTAGGAGAGAAAGAAGATTAGAGGGAAAGGAGGTCATAGACTTCTTTTAGCCAACAAAATATACTACTTCCTGCTGATAAGGGGCATTGGGTTTCTTGTGGTAAGTCCAATATTCCTTGTCAGAATATCTCCAACTGTCAAACCACAACAACAGCAACCAGGAACTGCAGAGGGAGCAGCACTCTCCTCAAAGCCCCTGGCCCCTCTTGCAGGGGGTGGAGGGGCTCTCTGGCAATTATACTGTCTAAAAAGTCCCCAGAATTACAATCATAAATTATTTGCAGCTGGCAAAACCACACCCCTACCTGTGCACTAGGTAAATCATAATCACCTCACTTATCTCACACCAAGATTAAAACAAAAATGTATTTACATAACTTAACTTGTTTCTTTTTCTTTTTTTTTAAGAAAGCAAAATTCTCACTACATCACTGACTATGTCTCTCAAGTGTTAGGATCACAGGCATGCACCTCCAGGACTGGTTTATGTGGTGCTGGGAATATATAGCAGATCTTTGTGTGTGTTTGGCAAGCACTCTACCAACTCTGAGCTGCATCTCCAGGCCCAAATTTTATCAACTTTTGAGTAATATTTTTGTCATATTATAATAAAATATTCTAGTAATCTAGATATAAATGGAAGAAAGATGTTTAATAAAACTTTCCAGAGGAAAAATAAAACTAAATGTATTGTGACGTGTTATATAATTAAATTTTTATTTATTAAAATATTTTCCACAACAGTCAATGATATGATTTCAAGTTGTAAATAACTTACCAAGACCAAAACAAACGCCAAAAAACAGTCTACAAACTGATACACATAATTTTCTGTCTAAAGTGTTGATTGAACCAAACAGAACCTTATTGAGATCCAATTAATCAGGACTCATCAAGAAGGCAGAAAAGACCCACTGCGTCTTGTGGATTGTCTAAAACCAAACCAATTAAAAACAAAAACAAAATAGGCTGTCTGCTGTTTACTTTGATTTTTGTATTTACTTAAGGCTTCATTAGAAAAAAATAATCTTAGGAACCTTTGTGTAATGACACAACGGTTTCATGATTCAGTTGGAGCAAAGATGGGGAGGAAAGAGAAAAACAAGAAGCAGTGAAATAGCTGTGTTTTTTTTGTCAACAAAAAAAGATCATGTTACTTAGAGAGAGAGACCCTCAATTGAGAAAATGCCCCCACCTCAATGGCTTGTGGATAACTCTGTGAAACATTTTCTTGATTGGTGATTAATGTAGGAGGGCCTATTCCAATGTGGGTGATACAATCTTGGGCATATGGTCCTGGGTTCTTTGAGAAAGCATGCTGAGCTATAAGGAGAGAGCTAGTAAGGGCACCTCCCTCATGGTCTCTGCTTCAGTTCCTGCCCTGTTTGAATTGTGTCTTTTCCTTGGATGATGGACTATAATGTGGAAGTATAAGCCAAATAAACCCTTTCCTGCCCAAGTTGCTTTGGCTTTGGAGTTTCATCACAGCAATAGAAACCCTAACTAGTACAGGAATTGGTGACAACAAAACTCTCCACATTTTTCAGGTTTGCTACAGGGTCAGAAAAGTGGACTGATAAAAAGCAGAGTCCAAGATGCTGGAATAAAATCTCAACTCAACTCATTTAATCAACTAGTAAAATATTGTCAGTTGAGCAGGTGACATTTTAAAAAGTTATCTTAAAATGAAGCAAGTCCAATTTCTCAAAGTATATGTTTCCCACTAAATTCTCAAGAAAACAATGTTTCTCACTTTTATTAGAAAATAATATAATATAATATAATAAACTTAAGTCATATATATTTCAGTAGTGTGAGCACACATAACCTCCTACCCATGCTCAGGCAACTCATTCTAATTAAACCCAGTTGGCACACCAAAAGAAGGAGTGGAAGTAGGAGAGGGACCCATGAGAAGAAAGTCTCCAGCAGAAAAGAGAGGGGCAAAAGATGGGAAGGAGTAACACCCCTTTCCCCAAAAGTATTAATTACCAATAGTTACTCCGGGAGGACTGGGGCATCCTCCACTCATGATTCATGTTGATGAGCTCAGTCTTATACAGATCTCATTATTTGCTGTAGCCATGACTGTCTGCACACATTTTAAGAAGTAACTTCCTATCCATTCTGGTATCCTCTCATAGTGGCAGCTGCACTCTTCTCTTACCCTTGGACAGCTCATATGAAAAGGACAGGCTACCCTTCTTATCGCTTAACATTCACTAGGCATCAGTGGAATGAAACATGGTGTAAAGAGAATCCCTGTCCTTCTCATCTTCTTCAAGCATGCAAAACTCACTGCCTTTGATGACAGGTTTTCAAAGGCTTTGGGTAACTTGTTAGGTACACTTTGCCAATCTGGGGGAAATGTGTGCAGTCACAAACTACGAGAACAAACTCTGAGTCTGACAAAATTTGTAAACTTGTAGTTCCAGGAGGGTTGTTATCAGTGCCACATTATGATTATATTCATTGTTATTATTAATGATATCCAACTAAAGTTTTTCTAGAATGTAAATTTAATACAATTAATGCCAAGACCATCGTTTCCTTCTCATTTCATCTCATCTGTACCTTAGTACAAAAATTAGCAAATTGAATGCAATGACTAGAAATGCCCTGTGGGAAGAAAAGTTACCAATTATCCCACCTTCACTTACTAAGATGTTGAAACACACTTTACAGTTTCTTATTCATCCCCAGTTGCTCATCACTACCCATGGTACAATGTAGCATCTCACCTAGTTCCCACAATAATCCAACAGGGTAATTTCTATAACAGCTCAGGGGGCTAAACACACGACCAGGACCACACATGTAGGGAGCTGTGGAGTCATGATGGGAACACAGATCTTCTAAGTTAAACTCTTTGCTGTTCTGCCTTCTCTCAAAGTTTTCTTAACCATTATACATTCTCACAACTAATTCAGAGCCACAGCTCTTCCCCTCTCCCCACTTGCAAATGTTTTTCTCTGCTCTATAGATTAGCCTTGTCTACAGACAAAATGTGCAGACTGGAAGATTGAAAACCTATCCAAGCAATTTGAATGAAGACCATGATGGTACTCCAAACAACCATTCGGCACAACATATGTTCAAAGCAGGTAGATACCATAATTTCAATACTATCAATTTAGCACCTCCATGTAAGGACATAGCAAAGATTTCCCTCTTCTTCTTCCTTTTCCTCCTCTTTTTCCTCCTCTTTTTCCTCCTCTTTCTCCTCCTCTTCCTCCTCCTCCTCTTCTTTTCCTCCTCCTCCTCCTCCTCTTCTTTTCCTCCTCCTCCTCCTTCTTCTTTTTCTTCTTCTTCATCTTCTTCTTTTCTCCTTCTCCTCCTCCTCATCTTCCTCTTCCTTCTTCTCTAAGTCATTAAAAAAAACAACCTCAAGTCAAATGAAGAAGAAACCAAGTAATAAAGTATTGCAGACTAATTCCTCCATGTTTTACTCTGGGTAGAGAAGTGAGCAAATAAGGCACTGTACTGTTTCCATCCCTGAATGGGGGTAGGGTGCGCATATGGGTTTAAAGTATCCTGGACTTTGAAAACTGACTACTGCATTTATTGTAAAAGACTTAAGCAAGACACATAGCTATTGCAAAACATCAGTTTCCTTGTCTGTAACAGTAATAACAGCAGTGAGTACAGTGATCGAAACGTGGCAAGAACTGGGTAATTGTTTTCAAGTGTTGCCCTCTGGCATATTTTGTATCCCAGATGTGAGTAGAAGATATTAGCTTGATCTCTTACCAGTTGAACTGGTTAGTCAGTCATAACATGTTCTGAGATTCTTTCAGGTCACATTTTCTAACTCTCCAAAAGGTTATTCACAGATAAAACAAAACAAAAAAACAAAACAACAACAACAACAAAAAACAAAGCCAATCCTCTGGCAATTAGGATTAATTAATATTAAGCATTTGCTTTGCTTCCTAAAGGACAGTTGGGAGGAAGGAATGAGAAGATGGTGTGAAGCTGCATGTTTTCTTGGGAGTTAACATCAATCATTTTAAGGAAAGGTGGGAAATAAAAAGGCTTCTCTCTTTTACAGACAACAAGAGAAGGGAAGTTTCATAGGAATGAGTTCTCTGGCATCTCTATTATAATGTGAGAAAAATTACATCTGGGGTTTTATATTTTTAAAAAAAAGTCCATGATAAACGGAAATTTTAAAGATGTTTCAGCTCTCCTTACTGAGTCTCCAATGCACAGGACTGTCTACTGTGGCACCATCATCTCACCTCATTCTCTAGGTGGTGTCCCCATTGCGTCAGCAAAAGAAACCAAGAGAAAGTCAAGAGCTGTTACCTCAGCTTCCCCACATACTGTATCTGTGAACAGAGCCCAGGTGATGTCTTTCAAGTTCTAATTCAGTACTTCCCACCACAAAAATGACATTCTGCTCCTGCTGTGGTGTGAAGAAATTTGGGTTAAATAGCTTTTTCACATCAGCAGGAGGGTGGGCAAACCATGTGCAGTGCACTTGCGATCCTTCACCAGGTTCCTAAAAAGAAAACAGATCTAGAGTTGTAGCTCATGGTTGTAGGCAGGTTGTAGTCAAACCTCCTTTTCCACAGGTCCTGTGGGAATCTAAAGGAAGCTCCTTTACAAACTAACAATGTTTCAGAATCTATCGCAATTTGGCATATCCTATGAAGCAGAGTGAAGGAAACACCAGCCAACACATATATTAAATGCTTCCATGCCTTGGCAGAAAGTGTTTCCTGTTAATAGCTTAAAAAGCCATTTCATCATCTCATGGAGCTTCTCTTGCCTCTTCCATAGTTTGTCACTAGACCACTTAAGAACCAATATGTACAGATCAACCTAACTGCCATAGTTTATAGTCCCCCTACTGTGAGGGACCTGTTGGAGTTAGTACAACCAGTAACATACAAAAACAAACAAACAAAAAAACAAAAAAACTCGATAACCACACCTTCATTTGTAACACATTACATCAACACATAGGTATTTTGTTATCCAGACTCCTTCACATTATGTCTTTTAAGTTCTGAGTCACTACTCTGCTTTTTTGCATTCCTTAGCTTTACATAATAATTGTATCTCCTCTATTTTTAGTGCATTTTCCTCTAGCTTGAGAGTGAATCTTAGCTGGGTTTGTATTATTCCAGACTAGATAAAACTGGCCATTAGGTGCAGAAAAACAATGATTTGGGAACATAAGAAGTAAGAATTTGAGCATAAAACTCCTACCTTTTAGCATATTGATGGTCTGAGTAATACTGTTTTCTCATCATGAACCCAATGGAAGAGAGGAAGAGAGGTCAAGAAGAAAGGAGAAAAGAAAGGAAGGAGGGAGGCTGAGAGGCAGGAGAAAGAAGCTTCAACGGCAAACAAAATTGCACATTCAATGAAACAACTGTGTCTACTCTGGTCACATGATGCATACTAGAATCTAAAGAAATAAATGGATGAGAACACCAGGTAATCTACAGCAGGATCCATCCTCATAAATACTAATGGCAGCCAATGCTCTTCAGTGAACTCATTCAATGCCATTTCAATCACTTTCCATGTGCTAACTCAATCTCAGAATAGCTCAGAGGGTTAGGTACTGGTTTCGTCTCTGTTTTGCGAGTGAGAAAACTGAGACACTGAGATGTTTAGTAACTAGCCAGTGACTACCAGCACTTTGGAATTTGGACCTGGGAGGCTTGCCTCCAGACTCCAAGTGCTAGCCACCACATTCTCTGTAAACTTCATCCCAGATGTTTTAAACAGGTAAGGGAAAGTTGAGAGGCAGCCGAGCTGCAAGGATGGAAGAGCAAGTGATCAATATCTTTATCTCCAAAGGACTCAAGTGTTTTCACCTATCTGTTAACAGTTTATTGCTGGTGTCACAGTAAGGCAATTTCCCCTTGTGAACACAGGTTATCTTTGTTTCACAAGGGACAAGAGAAAGAAAATGTTGTCTCCAACATTTACTGGACTGTAAGTGTCCATTTTGATCTAATTGGGCCTATTCAGGCCACCTATCACACCGTAGACAAAATTAGCCATCAGAAGGGCGACACAAACTGATTGGGGGTAGGAGTGTTCCTCTGAGATAGAGACTCAGACTGTACACTGCTGTAATTTGGTTTAGAAATATCTATAGCTGTACCAAAAGGTTAATAGATATTTTATCTCCCAAATAATCATGTCATAAGGATTTCATCAAAATTCTCTTGAATTGTCTCCAATTGTGGCATTCAGTTCTTAGGAAATTTGGCGAATAAATCTTTCTTGGGGAAAATGATTCAAAAAAAAAAAAAAGATTCTTTGTGTTCTTACTTTTTTTTTCAAATAAACTACAGCTATGCCTCTATCACTTGCCAAATTGGTGACTTAAAAGTGAACATATGAAGAGAAAAACAGAAGCCACAGACTTCTCTTTCACTGTCTTAGAAATTTCCTATGACATTCTGGGGCCTGTCCTTATTAATATATGTGATGAAAAAAGAAAGAGTTCTTTACCAGGGCTGGTAAAGAGACATGCTAAGACATGCAACACCAAATCCTTTATTAGGCTGCTCTCACACTGAACAAAAACCTGGAAAGTTACCAAGTTGTTCTTTCTCTGAAAGTTGGCAAGCAGTTTGAGAGCCTAAAATATCACCCAGGGATACAGGAAGGATGCAACCTGCTAAGGCAGAGAAGCTCTCATCAAGGCAAGAACACTAACTTCACACAATGGCATCAACAGCTGCTGTATGCTTTTGCAGAGACCTAGGGACCTGGGAAGCCTTCATCTGGGAGTGTGCCTTATTGTCTCCTACTTTCTAACGTCTTCAGTTTCCATATCCTTTGCCATTAAGGAAACATAGAGAAACTATAACAGTGTCCACCAGCCTCCTGCTATCAATCAGATCACTGTTCCATGGAGACACTTATGCAGCTACAAAGGAAATTGAACAAGAGTAGTTGGGGAGTCCATCATTTTCTGTGAAGTCTCTATGTGTTGCACTTGGTGATGGCTGAAAAGCAATTTTCTAAGGTGTTCTGTGTGGATCCATAGTCTGGAATAAACTGGAGGAATCCACTTAAATTGAGAGTGTAGTGAGTTCTTGAGAATACCAAAATCTTGGCAGACTACTTCCCTACTGAGTCAGGGCTTTAAGCAACCTGTTACTCAAAAGAGTAGTCCCTAGAGTAGCAACATCTGCTCAATTTCAGTATCTAAGGTCCTCCAACACATGTAATGATTCAAATCTGAATCTGGGGTCCTTCTCCACACTGAATGATCCAAATCTGAATTTCTCTAAGATTCTCAGGTGTTTTTCATTTATGTTAAGGTTTGAGTACCTATCATTTCTTTAAAGAACTGACTCTTTGTCTTAGTTACTTTTCTATGGCTGTGATAAAACACCATGCGCAAAGCAACTTATAGAAGTGTTTAATTTGGTTTACAGTGCTAGAGTCCAGGATGGTGGAGCAATAGCTTGGTGGCAGGAATATCTAAGAACTCACATCTTGATCCACATCCATGAGGCTGAGAGGTGGGAGGTGGGCACTGGGAATGGTACACGTCTTTTGAAATCTCAAAGCATGCTCCTATTGATATGACTCCTCCATAAAGGCCATGTACCTCCTAATCATTTCCAAATAGTTCACCAACCGGAAGCAAATTATTCAAGTCTAAGGGAACCATTGTCATTCAAACCATGACATGTTTGTTTATTCTTTCTCTGGTTTGCATCAACTTAATCTAACTCATTATTTTGTTCCATAGAAACATCATGTTAAGTAAGCCATGTAGTTATGTGCCAATAACCCTTCCCCAAAGCCACATCTTTAAAGCAATGTAGTTAATGAGACAAGCATATACAAGATACAAATACTCCTCCATAAATGCATGAAATAATTTTAAGATTCTCATGTTTTGAGGTTAGGCACTATTACTATATTATTAGACATAAAACTTAACATATCTTTTTTCAAGCAAGACAACCTGTCATGGTTTGAGTTGGATTTTCCCACTCTGTAAACTCAAGCTCATCTTAATCTGTTTAAAGGGTGGACCTCTGGGGAAGGGATGATCAAGCACCATTAGGATGGGTCCCTATAATTTGATACTAGTGACTTGATAAGGACAGGGAAGAGGCATGTATGGTGGTGCATATCTGATTTTAGCAATTATTAAGTAGAGTTGAGAGAACCATAAGTTTAAGGCCAGCCTGGGCTACACAATGAAGCTCTGTTTTAACAAACAAGGATATGAGAGAAAAAGAAGAACAAGAGGAGGATGAAGGAAGTAAAAGGGGACAAAAACCTAATACATGTATGTGTTTATTCTCTCTCTTACTTGACATCTTCTGTCTTTTAAGGACTGAACCAACAATGAACCCATTGACCAGATGTGGTCCCTCAACCCTTAACCCCCAAGAGTGAGCCAAAATAAGCCATGTTCTTTTTAACTTACCAAGCCTGTAGTATTGCTACTAGCAACAGTCAGGAAGCCAGTTTTACGGAAAGACTTTGGCTGCCTGAAATGTACATTTGAGACATCACTGTCGTATTCCAATAGGTGATGGTTGGTCACATGGAATTGGACTAATTCTGTGTAACTGAGAAAGGAGAGGAATTAAGTAAAACAGGCAGAAATAGTGGCATGAAGGCACATCTCAATCTATTTAAGAATGAAATCCTTCAAAGTTAGACCTTTTAAAGTTTGTTCTTGAACACGTTGCTCTGAAAATTATTTTAACTAAATTGAGAGTGACACTGATTCTTTTGATTGTGGCTTGTATAATGTCACTTATGTACATCATGTGACCACTTGACTTGCTGCATCATGTGACCATACTGGCACATGCATATAGTCTCTGACACTTGAGAGACTATGACAGGAGGATTCCTAGGGTCCTAGACAATCACAGCCAAACTTTGTAAAAAACAAGAATTAAAATATTTATATTTTATATTTATATAAAAAGAATATTTTCTCACATCATCTTAATTGTTTTGGGGTTATTTTGCTTTTGTTTTTTGTTTGTTTTTGTTTTGTTTTTGATATCCAAGCCAAGCTCATCCCATTGTGGGCTTCCACATTCCTGTCACTTACTCTGAATGACTCTCCTCTGTCATTTCCCTAACACTCCAGTCATATCACTGTCCAAGTGCCTTATCATCCTGTCCATGAAGCTGTTGCTGACTCCTCTATGTAAGATAATCTCCCTCTTTATTAATCGGATTCTCACTTCTTAAAATAAATATGAATAATCACTTCATGCTAGAATGATAACTAGACTAGATTTGCAAAAACACAAGCTAACTCACACAATACCTGTAAATGTTTGTGCCCCAAATCAGAGGACATTGAAGAATGTTGGATTGCAGTAATGTCAATGTCAGCCAGGTTTGGTAATGCATGATTCTAATCCTAGCACTGAAGAGGCAAAGGCAGGTACATCTTTGTGAGTTCAAGAGCCGCCTAAACTACATAGTGATTCCACCCCAGCTAGAGCTTCATAATGAGACCCTTTCTCAAATCAGCGTTAATGTCCTACTTGTGAAGTGACAATATATATGGAATATATAGGAATATATGTTGCAAGGTGTTCTACTGGGAAAAACTGGATAAAAGGCAATGGATTGAAGCCTTCACAGCTGTGCATATAGATGTGCCTTCTTGAAATTAAGGTTTTGAAAATCATTTAAATTGGCACATATCACAGCTACATACACTAAGATTTTCCACAGAGGTAAGTCAACCATTCATATCATTCTTGAAAATGAAAAGGACAGAAAGAGGACACTGAGGTGATAAAAGTACCACTGCAAAGAAGATGCTGTGTCTCTGATCTATGAAGCTAAGGAGGAAATGTTGACTTTAATCACAATTAGACACAGCATGGAGGAGGGGAGACTCCAGTGAAATGAAACTGAATAGGTAACTATGTTCAAGCTGGTGGACTGCTAAGACTTCACACCTCTAATTGATCATAAGGCTGTATTTGTAAAGTACTGTCTCCTTCTTTAGCTAAATCCATGTCCATTTGCCTTTACCCACACTTCAGTTGGGTCAGGTTGGCATGGGAAAGGAATATAATCATTTGCTTCTGAAAAGCCATATTCTCAGCGGTCCCATCTTCTTACTGATTTCTCATAGCTTTCATGTAACTTCAAAAAATTAATTACCTTATTGTATACACATGGGTTTACTGTCTGCTTGTATGGCTGTGCAGAAGTACATGCTTTGTGCCCAAGGAGACCAGAAGATAGAGTAGGGTCCCCTGGATCTGGAATTACAGACTGTAATTAATGGTCATGTGAGTATTAGAAATCAAGCCTGGGTCCTCTGAAAAAGCAGCCAGCATTCTTAACTGCTGGACCATCTCTCCAGCCCCAAGCTTTCTGGTAACTTTTACCAAAAGAGATAGGAATCCTAACAGGTGCACCATGGAACCCCTTAAATTGCAGTCATATGACTATCTTCTTCCATCATGCAGAAGCTACCCAATCTTCCTTGATAATAAGGACCAACTGCCCCAGTCGCCATAGTTTCCATCTTTGTTAAGATGGCCATGATATTGTTGTGGATTTGGTTTAATGCTTGCATTATGGGTTCCCAAACTACATGGGAATCCCACAGGTGAGACAATGAGGGTCCTATCCCTCATGTGGTTCTAATTGGTAAATAAGGTTGCTGGTGGAAGGGAGACAGAGGTGGGACTTTAGGATTCACAGGCAAGGGGACCAAAGAAGAAGGAGGAATTGACATTGCCTGGGAAGGAATAAGATGCAGGCTCAAGAGCAACAGAAGACAGAATACCAGCCATGTAAGAGCTGGGGAGAGCAGCCCCAGCCTTCCTCCCCCCAACATTTGGGTCTATGGTAGCAAATATAGAATATAGATTTAGTAAGTAATAACTCAGGAGTATCAGAGTGGAGACATTAGCAACTTGGATGTTTGGGAGAGTATCGGCGGTCCAGCCATTGCACTATTTAAGGCATATTAAAATAGAAGGCTCTCTCTCTCTCTCTCTCTCTCTCTCTCTCTCTCTCTCTCTCTCTGTGTGTGTGTGTGTGTGTGTGTGTGTGTGTGTGTGTGTGTGTGTGTGTGTCTTTCAAGAATCCAAAGCATTTGGGCAGGCAGCGAGGAACTCTCCACTGGGATAGCAGAGCAGATTAACCAACTACTACTACATGAGATTAGTATCAGCTTCCAGCTCAGTGGAACCAATGCTGTGCCCGCTGTGGTGGTTTGAAAATGCTTAGCCCAGGGATTAGAACTATTAGGAGGTGTGGCCTTATTGGAGTAGGTGTGGCCTTGATGGAAGAAGTATGTCACTGTGGGGGTGGCCAATGAGACTCTCCTCCTAACCACATGGGAGTTAGTCTTCTCCTATTGGCCTATAGATAAAGATGTAGAACTCTCAGCTCCTCCTGCACCATACCTGCCTGGATGCTGCTATGCTCCCTCCCACCTTGATGACAATTGACTAAACCTTTGAATCTGTGAGCCAGACCCAATTAAATGTTCTTCTTATAAGAGTTGCCTTGGTCATGGTGTCTCTTTACAGCAATAAAACACTAACTAAGATACCCACACTTCGCAGCATTTCTGCTTGAGAATGAAGGCAAAAAGAACTGCAAATACAACATTCTGCATAGAGGAAGCAAACATGCTGAAGGTGGGATCTCAAAACTGATCCTGGGAGGAACCATTCCCACATCAACCCTTGATTCTACAACCAGACATTAGAGCGATGTGTGAGACAGCACTATATCTTGATCTCTGGTTTTAACTTCAAAGATGGAACCTTGGTGTAGCATTTCCTTACTAAAAAAGATTTATGTTCAGTTAGTTGTTGCACCATCCTATGAAGCCAGCTGTTTCTGGGTAATATGTGTACTAAATCCCTGATGGAAAAGCTAGTCACCTTTTGCTACATTCTTGTATCGTGGACCTCTCTACAAAGGTAACTAATCTATCCCAACGACCTTTTTTTAGTGGAAAGATGACCAAAAGAGAGTCCATTGATGCACTTGGCCAGTTGTAAAACAGACTTGGGCCAAACTTTCATTTATTCTTTGACTTCTACCAGCTCCAGTGGGCCAGTGGATATTAGAATTGTTGTGATGCCCTTGGTAATTGCATCATTTCAGATGTCGTCCTGTAACTCAACGTGTATTTTATTCTAGTATTCTTGCTCCCTTTTTCCATTCCCACACTCACTTACAAATAGTTAAATGAACATTTAAATCCAATAATATAGTCAGCCAAACCCTCTCATCTCCTTTAGCATTGCTTTATAGCACTCAGCACTTCAGAAACTACATCATTTTTTAATCTGATTGTCTTTTTATCTTCTTCCTCACTGATTAAAATATAAGGTCATGGAGACTGATGTCTTATTCATCAGTATCTTTCTAGAGATGCACAGAGCACTGCCTGAACTCAAATAAGCCTCTGATAAATGCTCATTGAATAAATGGACATTTCTTGAAGGCTTTCTGGCAATGAGCTTCAAAAGCAGACACCTACAGTAAAACAGTGTTTGCTGGGCATGAGGAGGCCATTGACCTAATAAATTCATAGCAACTATGACTATGTGCACAAGCTCAAGCCACCCAAAATTCAGGCACAGATGGCAAGGAGTTTATGAATTCCTGCCTGGAGCTGAGGAGTTATTGGCAATTAATAGTTGCTAGAGGAAGAAGAGCCAGTTTTCTTTAGTTATATGGCCCATACCCTGTGAGAAGCTACCTATTCTCCAGTAGATGGTCCTCCACCCCTGCACATACAGGCAGTAGTAAGTAGATTCAGTGGGGCTTTTGCCTGTGTTTTTTTTTAAAGGAGCATATATGATCTAGGGAAGGAAATGTGGTGGTTGAGAATAGGAGAAAAAGTACAGGGGATGTAAATTGGAGTGGATTTGCTCAAAACACGTTACATGCATGTATAAATTCTCATACAACAAAAGAAAAACAACTATGTAATAATAATAATAAAAAAAACCATTCAAGGTTTGTATAAAGCCTGTGGCCCAAAATTTTAACCTCTAGAAATTCAGCCTTTTAAAAATGCTTGCACCTGAAAGGCTTGTTCACCACAGCATAAAATTGAAGAAAGAAAGGCATCCTCAACATATAATCAGAGATCATTCATCCATTATTTCAAGGAGTGCTAACTGAATGCCTACTGAGTCTGAGGAATGGAGCTGGGTACTAGGGACATAGCAGTTAACAACAAAGGTATGATCCCTTGAGAAGTCCAGAGAGACTGAAGAATTATTTTACTTTTTATTTCTGCAATACAAAAAAATAAGTGAACATTAGCTTATAGACACTCGGCTAATAATGGTGCTAATAATGAGGGTATTTTACATTTGCATAACACTTATAACTTCTTAAAGTAATTCTCCAGCCGTTATATTTCTTAAAATTAGGTCATATTAAACTGCACTTGAGCTTCATTATTAGATCTTTCCTTAGGAGGGAGTTGAGAGACTGTTAGCCCTTTTACGTTAATTATGGACATATAAGATGAATTAATCAAACTCTGCAGTGCTTGCTATTAAGGTCAATTGAATGAGGAAAAAAAGTTATTCTGCAAGGTCTTGAGGAGGGTGCCACAGAAAGATGTGTGGGAGAAAACCTAAGAGATGTTCTTGAAATAATTTCATTTCAAAACTAAGTGCACAACCCATTGTGTAGATGAGGTAGCACTAATAGTCACATGATCACCAATGCTCGCTGATAGAGGCACATTCATGAGCAAGCTAAAATTTACCTCACACTCTCTCAGATTCCCTTTCTATCAGATGGCTTCCCCTTGCCTTTTTCTTCTGTCAAGTATCTATCTGTAGGGAAACCACAGACATAGATTCTCAGAGGAAAATATTTTTGTCAGGCTCCTTTAAAAACAAACAATTCTATTGAAATATGTGAAGAATCGATGGGCCTGAGTAACGTAGCCTAACTTATCACGGAGTATTTGGAACATTTGCTGGACAAGAAGAATTTGTGTCTACATTTGTTGCTTCTCAAGGCATATAAAGACATCTCATAGTGTTAAGACATGAGCGCTACCAATCCAGTCAGGGGAACTATCTCCTCACAGTCTTCAGAGTCAAGTATGTGGCCCTAGGTAATTTCAGGACATCTATTATGAGATTCAAAGGGGGGCAAATATACACGTGAGAGTTTTGAAGGAAGAGGGAGAAGGGTATAATGACATAATTTATTGTAATCTCAAAAATAAAAATACCATTTTTAAAATAAATAAACACAGAAAAAAAGGTATCAATACTTTTAGTTTACACTGGGTCATGGGGTTTTGCAACTGGTTTGTATTATAATAAAATTAATCAACTTACCTCTGCAGCCATCCCCTAATGCAGTATATTCATTGTTATTTACAAGATTGCTTGTAAGGTTACCTCACTCAGTGAGCCACCTGGGAACACTGATGTCTAATGAGTCTCTCAGAAGTTATTACTGCCCTTCGTTGATGGCAACAATATGTGCAGGTACCAGGAAAATGCAAACAATGGCTTTTTCTCTGGTTATTTTAAATTTACCATTTTCCTTTTTATAGTTTAAATGCAAAGCAACAAATTTACAATCTATGTTTCTTCTTTATCTCTTTAGTCCATAATTGTTTTGTCTCTGGAATGAGGTTGCTTATCATTTTGACTCTTTTGTCTGCCAATGCACTGGGGAGGTAAGGAAGGGGAATGATGGTGAGAAGGAGAAGAATGGTCTGTCTCATCTATATGAGGAATGTCCATTTCTCATTCAGCATGATTTAAAAAAAAAAAAAAAAAAAAAAAAAAAAAAACACAATGACCGCAGCAGGCAGGACATTACTTTGCCCACCACACCACATTCACAGGAGATGAAACATTTATCATAAAGGTTCATTTTGCATGACCACAATATATTTCTCAAATTCTATGGAAGAAATGAGCTCCAAAAAGGTTTGGAGCCTATAAAAGTACCAGGATGACTACCCTGGATGCCAAAGACAAGAGTCCTATGAAGTTAAAGATGCCTGCTGCACTTACCAATTGCTTTGAGGTACTTCACACCAGAGGTGACACTGCAATCCAAAAACAGACCAGTGAGAACCAATACATAGTCCCAAATCCTTGGCTCCGATTCAAGCATCAGTAGCTTAGAGCCCTTAACTTATTTTAGGTGAGATATGAACAAGCTACCACCAAAGAAGCCACCACAAAAACCTCTTACTGCTATTCTAGAAGCTCGGTATTATAGATTATCTTAAAAGTGGTCATACACTGGATAGTATGTGAAACCCATTTATCAATCTACTATAACCCTAACTCACACAAAATTTGGGAGTATATGTATCCCCCCCCCCACAAGTGTAAGGTACAGAGTCAAAAATCATCACAAAGTTTGAAAGAAGGACCAAGATACCTGCAGGCAGAGATTTAACATAAAGAGTACCCATAGAGATTACATAGGCATTTCCAGCCAATCTCAGATGCAAGAAGGAAACAGACAAGCTTCTGGAAAGTACTTCAAAAAGAAACCATTGTCCCCGAGGCACAGTGGCCAGAGTGTTCCCTGGGGTCTTAAGGATAATATTAACAACAGAAATTTTTAATACGCAGCTAGCTAAGTGGATACTGGCTCTGAAGACATATTTAGTTAGGGCTTAGTAAAACATATTTATTCAGTTTTATGTTACTTCCGTACATAATTAAGTTATCACCAGTCATCCCCACTGCAGAAATGGCTTCCAGGAATTTCCACCATCCACTGTAACAATTTACCCAACATTAAAATACAAAGGGCCAGGAGCCATGTCAAGATAAGACATTGCACCATAAAAATATGTGTCAGCAGCAGCAGCAAGAAGCAAGGTTTAAGCAGAGGCAGAAGCTAGCCCGTACTAAGTGTTCTTAGTGTTAACAGTTTATCTGTGAAAGGAACGTGATTCTCAAAGTTAATGAAAATCTCAATGATTTTCATTAAATTACCATAAACAAGATCTGAAGTCAAAGATGCTTAAACACATGCTAAAGGGGAGGCTAGATAATCTTTTTTATTTCCTACATAGAAAATACTATGGAATTCCTGTCCTATAGTAAGATGGCCAATGAATATACATCCAAAATTACAGGAGAAGATCGTAAGTACATTAGTGTGTCTACTAACAGCACTGTTGGGTTTCCTTGCTTTCTGATTTTATGCCAGACATCATTTTAATTTTATAGCTTGCTGTGGTTGTGTTACTAAATAAATGTTTGCTTTCCCGCCTAATTTTAAATTCATTTTGTTAAAGGGGATCTCCTAAATTATGTATCTTTCCAGGTTCAAAAAGTCTACCTCTATCCCTGTTTATGGTGACACACTTCAAAATAGCTGACTTGTCAATTGGAATTTGTCATTGGCTATAAAGAGTGCATGTGTATTTATGAGTCTCCCTGGATAGCAAGAACAGTATTTTTACTCCCCAAAAGCAGCCATTCACACTTTTAAAAAATCCGTATCTTCTTACCATATAAGACTTTCACCAGATGTAAACATGCACACAAATAATCCCTAACTTCTTCATTTTGGCTGTCAGAAGTCTGATAAATATCATGGCTGGCCAGATTCCTGTTCTTCAGAATTCATTTAATTCCTAGGCAAGGTTTACATTCCCTTCATCTTTGTTTTTCTACCAGCTCCTGCTTTCATGGACTTCTCTTGGGAGAATTTCCTAAGGATTGAGGATTGTTCTAGCCAGCTGTGCCGAACTGGGCAATGGGCCAAGGTGTGTAAATGTGTGGAAGGCCAGTAGGTCAGCAGATTCCTGGCTGGGTTCTGTTCAGCCTGCATCCTTGGAGGGTGGTTCTACACTTCATCACTAAGGAAACCAATTCTCACAGCCCCATATGCTTTATCTGACCCAAAACACAACCCAGTGTTTGAGGGTAGGGTGGTCACTTTCAATGCACCAGATGTCGTGGAAGAGAGGAATACTTGGGGGAGATATCAGAAAGATGGAATACTTCAGCATTAATCTCCTGTAATCTGATTTTAAAACTATTTCCATGGAACAGGCCAGCAATAAAACCATGTGCTTCCTGTTGCAGCCATGACAAAGGCTAAGTTACTATCAGTATCTGAAGCTACATTTACCCTCCTCAGTTAAACACCCTTATCATCTCTGAGGATGTGTCGGTCTGGGTAATTAATCTTAAGTGTGCTAGCAACAAAAACAATACAAACAATGACTAACAAAAACAGAAATTCATTTCACCTATGCAGACTACAGTAGGTATGCTTAGTGAGTGTCCTCTGAAAAGCAACTTAAATTCTGGAATGTTCCAACCATGTGTGTTTGTCCTCTGGTTCCCATGGTGACATGCAGCTAACAGATGAGAAGACTGAGGAAAGGAAGGTCACACATAACCTTCTAGACATCAGCAGTGATGAGATAATTGAACACACCTGCCCACATCACTCTGGCCAGAACTCACTCATTTATCTCGTCTAGTTGGAGAAGAGACTGGGAAAGACCACTTGAATGACAGGAAATAGGTTTGGTGCCTTGAATACCATCACCATAAACCAGTCCTTTACATGCCAAAGGGAAGATTTACATGTTAAGGAAACTTTGAAGATCTTTTCGGTTGCTGCCAATCATTATGTTCCAAATTACCAAAGAAAGCATATAATCTCAATCTGTGTGAATGCTCCCTGGTCTAACTACATAGACAACTCTTAGATTTGGTTCTAACTGATATTTGCTACTTGGATCAAAATTCAGAGAGGACCTCTTTTTACCAAATTGCTCTCTCGTTCATCCCTCCTGGCTGGCATCGCTGATAATTCTCTGGCCCTGTCATATTTTATTGCAAGCCAAGAATCTTCCTGGTAAGGTTTTTTTAAATATACTGAATTATTCACTTGGGAAACTATTATAATTTGAATATGAAGTTAGGCTGGCTAATTATCATTTTAAATGGTCTCCTTTCCCTGCCTTGGTCTGCATTTCTTTTTCAAAAAATGGTGTGACGTAGCTCATCCTGTTCTTACGCTTTTGATGTATCCAGGGATAACTTTGAAGTTCTGAGCTTCTCCCTCGTTACTGGTTTGTATTTTGATAAATATGTTTGAGTGCTTGGACATAGCACTTCCTCAATAAAGGTTTTGCAGGGAAGCTTCATCCTAAAATGTTGGTGAAGGTAAGTGGATTAAAATCCTCTTTGGTCTATGCTTGGGAGTCCTTATGTGGCTAAATAATACCATTCTTTTCCTCAGACACCGAGAACATACCTAGAATATTACAGATACTGGCAAATCTCGCACCAAAAATTGCAATATTATTTGTTCTCGTTTTCCCAAATTTCTGCTTTTGTTTTTTTTGTTTGTTTGTTTGTTTGTTTAGTTGGTTGTTTGGTTGGTTGGTTGGTATGAATTTTGAAGCAGGGTTTCGCCTAGCCCAGGTTGGCTTCACACTAGCTATAAGGCAACTTTTGTAAAGAAATATATTTCATTGGAGCTGGCTTATAGTTTCAGAGGTTTAGTCCATGATCATGATGGCAGAAAACACAATAGCATGCAGGCAGACATGGTGCTAGGGGTTCAGCTGAGAGTTCTACATCTTGAGCATTGATGATATACTTTCTCCAACAAGGCCACACGTCCTAATAGTGTCACTCCCTATGGGCCAACCACTCAAAAAAAATGCGTCTATGGGGGCCACTTCCTGGCCAGAAATATATCTAATGTAGGGGACGTTAAGTCTTAGGAGGGACAAGATAGCCATAGTTGAGGCAGAAATTATTCCACGGCCTCATGAGCCATCCTCATTCTTTGGGCCCATCTTAACTTTGTGTTTTCATACGTTCCCCATGGCTCAGTTTTATACAGGTTTGCTAAACTCCTAAGTCTGTGTTTTATCAGTCAAAATCAATACCTTTACAGCAGTAAATAAATAACTAAGCAAATAAGAATCTGAACACTCAGTTCCCTTGGAGAGGAAATTCTATCTTCTTTCCCATTACATTAAAGAAAAGTTAGATTCTACCAAAAAAAAAAATAATAATTAAATCAAATTTTAAATTTTTCTCTCCTTGAGCTCTGCACTTAAAGGGAGTAAAACTTCAGAGGTTTTAAAAAAAATTAATAAAGCAAACAAACCCAAGAAGTGGTCTTCCTTCTCCTCTGCCTTTTCCCTGCTGGGAGAAAAAAAAATAAACTTTATATTTGATTCTCCCTTGCTGACAGCCCCTTCTAACTGTATCACAAATTAAACGTTAAGATAAATAAATGAACCGCAGCAGCTGCTTGGGGTTGGGAAAGACAGGGGTGTGTGAGGAGGGTCTTGTGGGAAAGCAACAAGCCTCTTGAGCCCATCCCGTCTGGCTGTTCACGTGATCCTGGTACATATGCGGAAATGAAGTGCTCCTCAGAAGCAATGAGTGACAGTCAAGTCCAGATGAAAGCTTTAAAGCTTTGTATAGTGGGTGGGTCCAAACTAGATAATGAGAAGAGAGAGAAATGGAAGGTATCCGGGATCGGGAGGCATGTTTCTCACTGGTTTAGCCACCCACCTATAAGGGTGTAAATATTACCCATCATTCATGCGCCTGGAAGTAACCCTGGTTAAACTCACTGAGTAGCCTCCCCACTGCCCCCACCAAAAGTAGAAAGGGGGTGAGTTGCAGTGGGTTGCAAAGAAGAAGAGTATCAACTGGAGTAGGAAGGGCAAGAGAGAGTAATGGGGGTCAGTAAATGTATGACGATGTCAGAATGAAGCCCATTGTTCTGGTTAATTAATATATACTAATAAAAACATTTTAGAAAAGACTAAAGTCATAACTCACCCACATTTCCACTTTCTGCTAAGAATCTACACACATACAAACACACACACACACACACAAGGGGCGGAGACAGAGAGAGAGAGAGAGAGAGAGAGAGAGAGAGAGAGAGAGAGAGAGAGAACAACCCTCAGAGATCAGATATAGTGATGTCATTATTGAAATGAGCACAAAGGTTCACCTCTGATCAGTAGTGCTTTCTTCCTTTAAGGATACCCTTTCCAGAAAAAAAAGAGAGATGTGAGGAGCCGCATTCGCCATTACAAGATGGTGCCGGCTTCTGCTTCCTGGTTCTTCACGGAAGCTTTACTTGAGAATGCGCCTGCGCATGGCGCGAAAACCGAGTATGACAATTGGATGAGAGATTTGAGCCAATGAAGGATCTGCACGTCTCCCAAAGCTCTATTTAAGCAGAGGGCTTTCTGAGCTCGGGGTCCTTCCCCTTTTCTCCATCTTGAAGAGCTGTTCAATAAATGCTGTCAGAAGAATCCTGAGTGTGGCGTTCTCCTTATCGGATGATGAGGTAGCGTGTCGCAGAGAGAGAAAAGAAAAGAAAGGAAAAGAAAAGAAAAGCCCTTGGAGGTCTGTAAAGTGAGCTAAACCCCTTCATGCCTCTCAGGGCATTCATGGAGTGAATATTTCACACCCTTGGGTAGACCATAGACTCCCTGCAACCAGGAACATTCTCACACTATTTCTCTGACAATGTTTGGGACACAACTTTAGACTCCCTATACATGCAGAGAGGATAAAATATCAGTTGTGGATCACAAATCATGATTCCTAGGACCTTGTCACTTATTAACCGTGAGACCAAGTCACCACTTCTCAGACTCTGATCTGTGTAGTGGATGTCACATAAGCCTTAGGTGCTCCACCACTGGGTAGTTACAGAAGGCTGGTGTGGTACCCGGGTGGAGGGTCGGACAGGGTGAGGCAGGCATTTCAATTAAAGCAGCTCTGATCTTCTCTATTTTATAATTTCAAGCAGAGAAAACTCAAGTCAGAAGTCTGCTATTTTAAAATATTTGGAAAATGTTGTTCTTGCTCAGCTAAGAAGCAGTGTAACTTATTTTTATCATATTGTATTAAGCTATAATTTACATAAAAATGCACCCATCTAGAGTGCATGCTCAACTGTCTTTTTATATATATTATCTATAAATACACAGTCACTTCATTTACATCACTCAGATAAAGACACTAAACACTTCTTAACTTAGAAAGTTCACAGATAACACTCCCCATTCAAGAAAACTTCCATTCAAGAAAACACACACAAACACACACCTGTCCCCCAGGCAACCACTGAGTTTCTCAGCAGGAATAACTTTCCCCAATGTCAGAGCTTTATACAAATGGAATCATGTAATGCACTATGTCCTTCAGGTAAATCTGGATTCTCATTCTCTCTCTCTCTCTCTCTCTCTCTCTCTCTCTCTCTCTCTCTCTCTCTCTCTCCACCCTTACGCATATTGTCACATATAACAGACAACAGCATTTTTCTTTGCTACATTATGCTCTATCACATGACTCTGTCAATGTCATATGATATTGTTTCTCTACTGATTCTTTAGGAATCTAAGGAGCTGTTTCAGTTTGGAACTAGCTATTGCCAGCTAAGCTGCTACATTCACATTCAAGCCCTTGGGAGGCCTTGTTTTCATTTCTGGATATGTAGAAGATTTGCCAGGTTATAGGGTAAGTAGATGTTTAACTTTATAAGAAACTGCCCGTCAACGTCCCCAAGTGGTTATACCTTTATACTCCCATCAGCAAAGCAAGCATTCCAATTTCTCCCATACTCCCTAGGATCTGGCAGTATCACAATTTTTAAATTTCTATAATGTTAATAAACTCAAAATATGTGACTGTGGTTTCAATGTGTGCTTTCGTGGTGCTAAGCACCGTTTTATATTATTATTATATGATTGCTATTATATATTATATATTATGTATTATGTATTATATATGATATTATTATCCATTTAAAAGGTTTATTAAACCTTTTAGTTTGAACTGTTTATAACTTTTTCTCTCTTTGAAAAATTAAGTAATTTGTTATTTCTCTTTATAAAAGATCTTCATACATTTTGAATAAGAATCATTGCAAGACATGCATATCATGTTCTCTCCCCATCTGTGACATTTTAGTTTCCTTACAGTGTCTTTGGAGATACTGATGTTTCTGATTTTTATGAAGCCTCACCTAAAGTTTTGTAGTCTATAGCAAAGTAGTCAAAACAATATTTCTTATATTTCCTCCTAAAGCTTTACAAAATTTAACTTTATGTATAGTAGGACAAGGAACAGTGTGTATTTTCATTCGATACTTTCTTGTTGGATCTTAAGATTTTATCTGGGCAATTTGATTTAGAATCTTGTGACATCTATAAGCTCAAAAGAAGCCACATAGAATAACTGGGCCTAATTTCACTTCATTCATCCATTTGGTAAGTTGTAAAAGAGGCTTAAGGAGGACATCTTCAGGGTGGGAGGAAGGACCATTCATGATAATTCAGGATGAGAAACATGGACCAGGACTCGCCTGGCAAACTCGGGTATATGATCATCACAGAGTCAGTTCTCCTGACTCCTGGTTAAGTATCATCATAGATACTGAGATTGCAAGGTAGAGATGTAGCTCAGTCAAAGAGGACTTGCCTTTTATGAACAAAGCCTTAGTTTCAATCCCCAGATCATTGTAAAGCCAGATATGGATGGTGCTACCAACCTATAATCCCATCACTCAGGAAAATAGAAACACAAGGAGGGAATTCTAAGGCCAGTTAGGGTACATGAGAGTATGACAGCCTTTGAAGAAGGAGGAGGAGGAGGAGGAGGAGGAGGAGGAGGAGGAGGAGGAGGAGGAGGAGGAGGAGGAGAAAGATGAGGAGGAGGGAGGGAAGGGAGGGAAGGGAAGGGAGAGGGGAGAGAAGGGGAGGGGAGGGGAGGAGGAGGAGAGAAGAGGGGAGGGGAGGAGGAGGAGAGAGGAGGAGAGGAAAAGGGTAATAAAGGGATACCTTCAACAATGATTGACTTTTGTGGCAGTGGTCATATTTATTTTAACTACGAAAGCTGCACTGAAATGGAAAACAGTTCATGGCTAAAGTCTTCTGTCTGCCCATTTGGTCTAGGTCAGGGGATGTGAGACATGGTTTGCAAATCAGAGCCAGTGCCTTTGCATCTGTGCAGGGCGTTGAGAGCGAACAAAGACTTGTCAACCCTGGTGTTCTGTTTCCTTTGGGAGCTCTTCTAAAAAGATATATTGTTACTGTTCCAGTTTGCATCACCATTTGGTTTAATTATTATTTGTAATTGAGAAATAATTAGATAAAACGATGATGTAAACCTCTGTGGAAAATAGACATCTCCTAAGAACCCTAATGTTTTCCGTCACTTAAAAAGAAAGGGATATGACTTACTGGGGGAAAAAACTAATTAGAAAAGCAGACACATCTTTTCCTGCTCCTCATATTTCAGGCATACTGGCAAGTGCTCAAAAATGATCAGAGAGTGGCCTATTTCTCAAGGCCCCCAGGAGAGCATGATAATTTAAATCATCATCTCAGGAAAGTGCCCTGAGCACTTGTCTTTGCCATTTTATGCTCCTCAGGTGGAAGAGAGAGTTTGGTCTCTGTGCTGGCATGGCCAAGTGGAGTATTGGCAGTAGGAAAGCTTGGGGTCGCACCCACACCAAAGTGATCCAGGCAAGTTAGGCTTCCGGCCAAGAAAAACACATCTGAGCAACGTGAAGAGAGAGAGAGAGAGATGTTTAAGACAATGCCTCTAGAGCAAAATGAAAACAGGGTTTTGATCCAGAGACACAAATCAAAACTGTTTGACAACACAAAGGGATAAAGCAAGTGGAGGCTCAAATGTGGGCAGAACAATTCACAGCCCTGAGTCTTTCTAAAATCCTTCTGTCCAGAATTAGATCATTTTACTGGAAAGTTGAATTAACAAAAAAAAATAAAATAAATAGAGTAACTTCCCAAAATGATAATTTTAAAGAAAATGGACAATTTTGTGAGATTGACACCCCAGTGGAAGTGTATTTAAATATAACCATTTTGAAATATATAAATGTTTACTAATATAATAAAATGTGGTTGTTTGGAGGTAAAAAAAGAAAAACAAGACTTAGAAGAAAAAAATATGGCTGCAGATATACTGAAATGTTCTTAACACTTTCTCCAACCCTGTCTAACTACATCCATCAGACTACAGTAAAAGCCAGCTTCCCAATTATTGGCTACAAATAAAATTTTCTAAATGGACTCTCTTTAGAAGAAAACTCTAATATAAATTGGTCTGGACATAAACACTGATCCTACTAGGATCTGGTCCTGAAGAAACCCCCTCTCTTCTTCACCTTCTCCTCCTCTCCTCCTTTATGGAACAGTCAACCCCTAGGCTTTTCCTAAGATTAAAGGGGACCATGGACTTATAGTACTTGTTATACACATGGAACTGTCATGCTAGCATTCAAATTACACATTGAAGAACCACCGCAGAATAGTCTCTCTGCTTGGCAGTTTGAGAGAGAAATCAATGAGAACTATAGACACTGTGCAATGATTTCCTGAGAAGATAAGGCTCTCATTGAGACTGGAAAGATGGCATTGAGGGGGGAAAGGATAGAAAACACTGAGGGCAAGGACATTTCATGTTCATGTTCATGGACCCAAGGTGCATTAGGGAGTGGGCAAGGAGATGGAGGAGTAGTGCCAGAAAACAGTATGAGGTGATAGAGGGTAGGAAATTAGATATGAAGAAAGCCAGTGTCCTTGGCTGTGTGTCTTATTATCCATCTCACCTTTCACTAAAGAATAATGATGCTTTGGAAAATTAAAGAATTGTCATGCCTCAAGGAGCACAGGGCCAAATCAAAGAGCATATTTATGGAGCATGTATCTCTGTTGTATTTGTGGAATAAAATTGATGAATATGGGAGGGAACAAAGCCATATGACTGGAAACTTCATATCAATAGTAAGGAGTTGAATCAAAAGCACTGGTCCAGATACTTCCAATACACTCAGGTTTATAGATCAGACCAGAGATCATTTTTAACAAGGTAATTAACTGGAAATCCTTGCTTCTACTTGACATGACTTCATTAACCTCTATATGGATAACTGTTTGGATTGACATGATTTTTAAATACATTGCCCATTATTCATCTGTCCAGTAGTGAGATGACAAACTAACTGACTGAAAAAAAAATGTTTTGATTGGTAGCATTTCTTGATTTCAGTGGTATACTTTCACTGTGACTAATTTCTACTTCTCAGGACTAATTTCATTGAGGAAAGTAGAATTGGAAGGAAGGACAGAAGCCCAGCTGTGCAGAGCTGACAACAGCCAACTCTGCCAACTCCAAACTCTCCTGTCTCAGAAATAGCCTTATGTTAGATCACCAAAGGTGACAGCACTTCACAGGAAGAGTTTGTCTGTGTGCCTGGGGTCCTCCTTTCCTCCCAGGAACATTTATGGATCCCTGAGAAAGACCCATTTAATCTCTTTACATCTGTGCATAGTTGAGAATCTAGTTCCTTTAGACTATCAGTTGAAAACCCTACCAGCTAAGAATGGGTTAATACTAATAGCTAAATAAAGAGTAATGTATTGGGTAGTTTTCACTATGACTCTGCAGGCCACAGCTCCTTGAGCATACACAGATCTGCTTTATTCCTAACGGGAAAACAAAGGGAAGGAAAACTAACATTGTGTTACCCACAGTAAACCAGATGAAAGACAATTTAGGCAAGGCCTCATTTTGGAAATGCCTTTATTCATAAAAATTCTATTTACAGTTCTGTTTGTTTTATACTACTCGGTATAGAATGTTTAGAAATAAGTAACGCAGCATTCTGGGTTGAGGTGTTTTGTGGGGTTTTTTTCCCCTTCAGTAATCCTGCGATTAGTGTCACAAATGCTTTGAAAATCAGAAGGAAAAATATTTTAGGAGTGTTTTGTTCTGTATTAGAATGTGGTTTAGTGTTTATTATCATAATTTCTGATTGTTACTGCTGCACCTTGAATGATGTAGTTTTTACTCGGTGAGCTATTATTTAGTTCACAGTCATGATTTCTTCACTAATCCCATTCAAGGTGATGCAATAACAATCAGAAATTATGATAATAAACACTGAACTACATTTCAACAAACTATGATAAACTTGTGTGAGCTTTTTAATCTTTTCATTAACAAAGCATCATACGCTTCAGCGATACTTTAATTACCAAGAAATTACCCAAGAAAATATGTAATTATTTCTAGTAATTGACAGTGACTCCATACGTAACACCTCTTTATGTTAAAAATAATTGCTAAAACGTGAGCCTTTCTCCCAAGACATGTAGTTTAATTAATTGCATTCTGTTTTTTTTTAAAAAATGGTTATTTAAAAATATGAACCTTAATGTACATAAGAAATTCTAGTTCGATTGAGAACTGCTTAGAGATCTCAAAGTAAATTTGGATCATGTCAAGTATTAATGAACTGATCTTGGTCAAGAAAGGGTAACTAGGGTTCTCATTTTATGCCGATGTTGTAAAACATGTTCTTTCCTAGAATGGCTTTGTCAGTCATTCCAAAATCCCATTATGTAGTAAATAACATCCTTCAGGTTGGGAGAGAAAACACCATCAGCATCCTTAAGCTTACACATGAACACTCATTCAGAGAAAAGGGGAAAACTGTTGTCTCAAAAACAAAAACACATATCGTTTTGGGAGTCATTTAAGCTACCCTGACCAGACACTCGAAAGGAGCTTTGTACTAGTACTGTACATGGTACTGGGATTTTTGTTGGTCTATTGTACTTGTGGGGCATGTTATCAAGTGACACAGCTTTGTTTAAGGTATACATGCACACACACACACACACACACACACACACACACACACACATATATATATATATATATATACACACACAAACATATATTGTGTATAATTTTAGTTAAATATAAAATAGGGTGATTCCTTGAGGCTTTATCAAACAACCTTAGCTGTATTTGTCCCTCGTCACTCTTCATTCTGTGTTGACTTCTTCTCCTCAATTGAAACCCGCTTCTCATTTTTTCATTTCCTTCTTCACATCACCTGCATTCTGCTATTTCCTCTCAGGTACCACTACCATGGTCCCTTTATACCTTCCTAGTGGCTTCAGTTGCTCCATGGTGTATACTTCTATCTAAGGATTTGGAGGTAGTAATTACAGATGAGAGAGAGCATGCCGCATTTGTCTTTCTGGGTCTGGGTTACCTCAC
The DNA here is from genome assembly GCF_011762505.2 of Arvicanthis niloticus. Classification (NCBI taxonomy): domain Eukaryota; kingdom Metazoa; phylum Chordata; class Mammalia; order Rodentia; family Muridae; genus Arvicanthis; species Arvicanthis niloticus. Next base: position 107,659,038 of record NC_047660.1, read on the forward strand.
TCAGTATAATCCTTTCAAGCTCTATCCCTTTTCCTGCAGACTTCATGTCTTCATTTTTCTTTACAGTCAAATAGTATACCACATTCCAGGACAGAGAACTCAAGCTAGATCTAATTTGTAAGCCTCCTTACTGTAGTCTAGCTTCTGTAGCACTAGAAAGTACTATATAAGCTGCCAAGAGAAGGAAGCAACTTAACAGTTCTACCTAGCCGCAGCATCTATGAACCACAATAATGCCCAGTATGGTAAGATTTCCATAAAGGTGCAATAATGACACTCACATGCTAGTAATAACCAACTCAACAGGAGGGAATTCATGTCTAGCCCTAGAAATCTAGCCAATTACCCATGGCTAGCCTGATCATGGAGCTTAGAAGAGAGTCTACTACCACCGTTTTCCTAGGCCAGCATAATTCCTATCTATTTCCTAAATCTTATTCTTATACCCAAAGAGCAGTGTAGCTCTCAAACCTCATAAAAGAAACTTCTTTTTACAGAAAATTCAAACCATTACAGAAAACTGCAAGTGGACACAATACAGAGAGCAGTGGATCAAGGGGAGCCTGGCCCCAGTGGATACATCTACATCCCAGCTCCCACATTAATGGCCTAGAAAAGATGACAGAAGAAAAGGCAGAAAGCCTGCAAGAGCCAAAATACCAAAGAGTCTGCATAGAAATGACTGCATTAAAAAGGAAATCTGAATGACAATATCAACAGATGCGCTAAAACAGGAGGAGAAAAAAAAATCTCAGGAGGTCTCACCCCTAGAAAAGAACTTTAGATAACTGGTGACCACTGAGAAAGACAGAATTAGCCTCTCCCAGGGCCAAGCTTCGTATTAGTTATCCAATACAAAGTAGTCAGCCCTAAAACTTTATACATACAAACAATAAATTGGACCAATGGATTATATTTATATATCTGTGCAGTGTGTGTGTGTGTGTGTGTGTGTGTGTGTGTGTGTGTGTAAAACAAAAATAATCAAAGAATGAGAAGCTATTGATTTGTGAGTTGGGGGAATAGGAGGAGTTGAAGGGAGGATCCAGGGGGAAGAGGAAAAAGAAAGGGGCACGTTATGTGATTATATCTAAATTAAAAGTGTAAAATTAATTAATTTTTAAACATCAAACTCACCTTGGAAAGAAAAACATATTACCCCTACTCCACTTAAATTTTGAACATTTCAGAGTTCTATACAATCTGTTCATAACTTAAACACCTTCTATAAACAAAACCAACTGCAATTAGAATGTCTCTATTCCCTAGCTTCTTATGGCTGGTTTGTTTGTTTGTTTGTTTTATCACCTAATAGTTTACTCTCCAGATCTCTGTTATAACTCCTTCTAGCCTGTTTTTCTGCTATTTTCCCTGGCTCTCCCTCTTCTCTAAGTCAGAGTAAAACACCTACTGGATAACCCTTTGTTCTCTTCATCCTTCCAGCTTTGAAACTGACCACCAGCACAGTGAATCTTTTGGAGCAGCAATATAAAGCTATGACCCACACAATAACATTTTATCAATATAGTTTAATTTTAACAACAACAAAAAAATCAATGCAGTCTTGCACACCATAGAGAGGGGATGAGCTATTCTTTGTAAAGCCTGGTCAGTAGGCAATACAAACATCAGCTCAGATGTTGCTATCTTCTTTGTAGAAATCACCTTCCAAGGGTCATTCTCCTAGCTAGATGTCAGAAGATACACACATTTAAACCAAAATAATAAAGATTTTACTTTCCACTGTGGTTGGTGCAAGAGGTTCTCATAAGACCTGAAGATTCTGTGAAGCCACTTAAAGGAAGAAGGAAAGGCTCAAATAACACAGTTAGCCATGCATCGCAGGTTCAGATTCATCAGCTGTCAGTACTAGGCTGTCTGGTCGATTATCATTTAAGACAGTCTTCATTTTCCTTGTGTACAGATGAGAAAATCAATCATTTTCAAGTCCAACCAAGTTGCCCGGAGTGAGGCACCTGCCATCAGTGACACTTGGTCTAGACACGGATGGCCATCCCAGTACCATATCCTAGATATCTCTATCCTGAAGGAAATGTTCCAGCATCCATCTAATGATCTGCAGATCTCTCTTCAGACTGATCAGCTGCTTCCTCGGGAACATAAACTCAGCCATGATGAGATCTCAGCCCACATTCATCACTGAGCATACATACTGGCTCTGAATCAAGGCCTGGCTTAAGATATAATATGACAGATTCTGTGGTGGATCCTCTCTCTTCATCTACACTGCAGAGAAGCAGCCAGCAGTATCCTTTGGAGCCCTGAACTGGGTATCTATAGTATGTAGATACAGAGAGAGGCTCACTGGTCATTGTGTAGATAGTATTCCTGAGCTAAAACCCTAAGCATGACCTCTTCTGTAGAGCAGGTTCAACAAGAGCACAAGAATAGCTTGTGAATCCATTTATATTCTGGGCCAATCTTCACGCAAATTCGAAGGGTGTCTCCCTCCTTCCTGTCACACTCGCTGCTTGCTGAGAGAGAATGGTTTTTTTTTTTTCAGTGAAATAGGAAGCTTGAAAGCATAACGTTTGGGGAATAATTTTTCCCAAGTTTGTTTTCCTGTTGTCTCAATAAATTTTAAGTTTGACAAGGAGGAAAAACGGGCCTTTTATTTTTCTGTATGCTAGAGAAGGTCTCATCACTCAACAAATCCCTTGAGCTTTTACAGTCTCAGCACTGTGTCCTTCTTCTGACCTTAAACCTTCTTGTGGCTAGAAATAAAGCTTTTCATGATGACTCAAGAAGCTCTACCAGCTGAGCGTGAAGCTGGCAGTGCACAGAGCAGATCGGCATCAGAGGAAACTGACTCTCCCATCATAATTCATTTGTCTAACATAAAACCCACCCAGGAGTCTCCTACAAGGTAGCACACTGGCTCCCTCACCTCCAGCAGCTTCTAACAAACTGGCACCTAGAGCCTGAAGTGACTGAATAAATATATTTGCATGAGAAGTGCCCGGTGGTCCCTGCTTCTCCTGCAATTGGATGGGCCCCTGCGGCTTTCAGCCCCTTCTCTGGGGCAGCACCTGAAATAAAAGGGAATGAGAGCCTTCTCCTGAAGGTCCTGGTTCAAATCCCATCTAGAGGACTTAAGAAAAGTAAAAGGTGACAGTGACCAATACCAAAACCACAGCCCTATGCTGAACAGTCCTAGCTTCCCTGAGGTCACTGATGAAGTATTTATAGTCTACTGAGAACACAGGTAAGGCTCTGTCCAGCTTCCTAGCCTCAACTTTAAAAGCAAAGCCGTAACTGAGGTTGTCTCTGTAAAACTCCTGTCACATTTATACATAAATGTATACATAAATGTGACAATATAAGCAATATAAAGCAATATAAAAGTTGTGGCCAGGCCTGAGGGCTCAGGCCTATCCATCCCATACACTCAGGAGGCTGAGGCAGGAGGACTGAACATTGAAGGTCTGCTGAGGTGTGGCGTGAGTTTCAAGCCTAAGTAAGCTAATCAGACCTTGTTTCAGAATTTAAACCAACACACCGAACACGAGGGCTGGGTGTGAATGCCAGACGAGGCTTCTGGGTTCCATTCCCAGCACTGGAAAAAATAGAAACAGTCGACAAAGTGCTTGCTATAACTTGATATCTGTGGGTTCAACTTGTCATCGGTGGGCTCAATGGGGAAGAGCACCATGCTAACATGGTGATGTGAGGTCAGACCCCAGCACCCACATAAGAAGCCAGGCATGGCCATACACACCTGTAATGCCAGCACTATAGAAAATGGAGACCTGAGGATTGGTGGGGATTGGCCCCCAGCTAGCTCCAGGTTATTGAGACACTTTGTATTAAAAGACTAAGACCAACAATACAGCAGGATAGCTGGCACCCTCTTTTGTCTTCCAGGCCCAGAGCACATATCCATAGGAACGTGTGTTTTTCCCTCTAAGTTAGTGAGTCCTTATCAAATAACAATCCTCTGAAGCAAATGTTATTCATTCTCATTCCGTAATGAGCTACACAAGTCACACAATGAAGAGGAGCTTGTTCAAGACCATGGGAGCTTTGGGAAATTGGGGTGTGCTGCTCCAAAGCTGTTCAATTTGTGGCACCCCAACTCTACTGTAAGTAACAGCCTTTGTAGAGAATGGCAACCAGGCATAGTGATACACATCACTCTGCTCAACATTTAGGAGTCTGAGGAAAGAAGATAAGAGGATTTCAAGTGGGCGGTGGTGGCGCACGCCTTTAATCCCAGCACTTGGGAGGCAGGCGGATTTCTGAGTTCAAGGCCAGCCTGGTCTACAGAGTGAGTTCCAGGACAGCCAGGGCTATACAGAGAAACCCTGTCTCGAAAAAAAAAACAAAAAAAAAACAAAAAAAAAAAAACCAAAAGAATTTGGACCAAGAGGATTTCAAGTTTAATGTGAACCTGGCCTACACATAGAGACACTGGAGAGAGAGAGAGAGAGAGAGAGAGAGAACAATGACGGTCGGAGGGAGCAGGTTTCTAACATGCTCTAACAGCTGGGCTGAGAATTGATATGGGAGTTCCTGAGTGCTTGACAAGAGGAGGAGTCTAGTCCAGGTATTAGAGAGAAGTTGAAATCTTTTCCCAAGCCACCTACAGGGTGTTGTCTTCCCCTACAGTCTTTGCGGGGGTCACACTCCACATTCACCCACGAGTTTCCAAAGCCACCATAAAGGGAGTTACCAGAATGTAATAGTTTCTGGTTTAATTTTCCTCCTAGTGTGAACAGAGTCAAGGTCTGGGCTACTGTGTTTCAAATAACACCCGAATTATTGTTGCAGAAGCTGTGTTTCAGTCATGTCAGTGAGCAAGGGCCAGCTGCAAAATGTAAGTCCCAGGTTCATTGTAAATAAAGAAAATCCATCATAAAGAAAAGCTCTCAAGAGGAATCCTCTCTAGGCTTGCATTACTGAAGGAAACGATCTTCCCGCTGATGCCCAGGTGTCCCCATCCACACTGCATGCATGGAGATTGACTGGTTCAGGAGAAGTTTACATGTCCTTCAAAGCAAGCCCTTCGGCACAGTGCTTGTTAAACACGTGTGTGGATCTCAGAGGTCCTTCAGTGTCACCTGGCTCAGCATCCAGACCCAATATGGTGCCACAGAGGGGAAATGTGGTTAAGCTGTCACTCAGATATTTGAGCTTTCCGGGTGAATGTTTGTCAAGCAGCTGCCTTCATTTCTGAAGCTCCGAGTTAGCCATCCAGAGGCCTTACTTCCTTCCAGCCTCAGAAGGGCAATGGCCATTTTAGACACACTCTGTGTCTCCAGTGACTCGTAGGAGGAATAGCAACTGTTTTTATTTCTCTGGTTTTGCATTAAAGCTCCCCAGTAATACAGAACCAAGTTATGCATGTCTATATCTAGGGCGGGTGAAGGAGGGGCCAGTGCATTATGGAACCAGGTCACAAAATTGTGGAATTTGACGAGTCTGAATTTTGTAAAGTAAGCCAAGAGTCTAGAAATTCCAGTAAAATTTGTTTTGACCTTGAATCTAAATTCTACAGAGGATCAAGGTAATAACATGGGCAACAGTCTGATGATGGCCTCTTGAGGCATAATTTCTTCTGAAGGAAAATTTAGTCTTTTGCTCTTAAGTCTTTTAACTGATCTGATGGTCACTAACATTATTCAGCGTTAGCTGTTAGCAAATTAGTCGCAGCCACATGTCCTGTAACCATATGAAGACATATCGACTGTATGACCATGTGACTATTTGCAGTTCACGTCAAATGAGGTTATACTTAGGAAAGGAATATTAAAGACAAGGAGAGCTTATACATAAGTTATTCAATAAGCAGTGGACAACTCTTGTGTTCTGTGGGCTTTGAGTTGTGTAAAGATGGATAAAGAAGTCAAAAGACCTGCCCATGAGAGGCTGTCTCATTGAGAGACGCAAGGCTAAGCAAAAAGTTGGTAGGCTGCCCGTGCCCTCCCCCCTGCCCCCAGACTCTGATGTCAGCATATAAAGCAGAAGCCTGAGAGAGAGAAGAGAGAGTGCTAAGCATGCAAGCTTTATGGGCCTCTGACAGAAATTCCTCTGCTGGCCCTGTTTTTCCGACCATCACCCCACCCACCCAAGGTGTATCCTCTCTGGCACTGTATCTGACAAGCTTTATTCCTGTTTGTCGCTCTTTGTAGCTTATTGCTTAACGCACACCTTGCCATGCAATGGGTCAGCCAGTTATGGTTGCTGCATCTACGGGTAAGTAACTAATAGGTACATCATTGTTTCTTGTCTGATTTTTAACCTTTTATTGTTAACAAAATCCAAATGTACATAAAAATTTTGCCATAAACAGCCATATATATATATATATATATACATATATACATATATATATATATATATATATATATATATATATATCTCCCAAATTTTTAATTTTTAATGTTTTATAATTTTGGGAAGATCTTGCTCTCTCTCTCTCTGTCTCTCTCTCTGTCTCTCTCTCTCTCTGTCTCTCTCTCTCTCTGTCTCTCTCTCTCCTACATTTATGTGTGTATGTGTGTAATGTGTGTGTGGGTGTGTGTATGCATATTTCTAATGTTTTAACCTAACTTCACTACCAAATCAGTTCAAGGTAAATGGTTAATATCATGAAATTTTAGCCCTTGAGTAGTTTAGCACACACTGTACATAAATAGAGGAATATACTGCGGTTGGGGTAGAGAGATAGCTCAACAGTTATAGACCAGTGCTGCTCTTGTAAAGGACCCAAGTTCATCAGAAGCCACAACCCACACTGAGTAAGACTACCTGGAACATCAGTTTCAGGGTATCTGATGCCCCTTTCCATTCACTACCACACTACATTCACACACACACACACACACACACACACACACACACGCGCGCACACAACATGTTTCTTAAATCTTTGAAAAGAATAAAAATGGATGTGCATTTCGACTCCAATACCATTATCTATCCTAAGAAATCTAACAGTAATTCCCCACTGTCACCCAGTGTTCAGAGCACATTCAACACATCCCAGCTGATAGTTGAGGCTCTTTAATTTTCAAACATATTTGAAAATTAAATCAAAAAAGATCCTGGAACCCATGACACATACGGTCATCATTATTATTACTGTTGCTTTTATTACCATCATTGTTATGACTATTATTACTCGGTATTGAAGTCCTGAAGGACCAATTCAGTTAGTGGGCAGCATGCTGTGTGTCCTTCTTGCCTCTTCATGGTGACATTTGACCTGTTTTTCTAGCGTCTGAGTATCCTGGAAACTGATTTTAGACTCAACAACTTGGTGAAACTCATGTTAAACATGTCTTCCAATAATAAGTAATAGATAATTCTTCTTACTTCATGCTAAATCCTACAGAGAAGCCTACAGTAGAGCCAGTCTGCCTCTAGGATACCAGGGTTGAAATGTGATTGACAGACCAACTATCTGATATGTCTGTTGTGCTGGTGTCTTTTCTACGTGTACCAGAAGGAATTCATTCAGGCCAATTTTTGAAAAATCTATTTATAATTGAAATCCAGGTTAAATTCCTGTCCCTGGTACTTAATGCAATCCAAGAACCTTAGTTTATTTGTAGAAGTCCTTTATTCCTTCTTTTCTGAGAGGTGGGGAAATGGAAGATTCGGGGGTGTTCTTCAATTACCTTTGCAGAGAACACTGCTGAGTTTAAACCCAAGCCTTCATGAATTTTAAAACGAAACCACCCTTCCATATATTTAAAAAGACAGCATTTTGTACAAATCTCTGGCTCCGGCATTTTCACTCAGCATTAATTACATATATCAACTTTTCATCCTTCCTGTAAACTGATATTATTTATTAAACTCACAAGAAAAGGCACGATTAATCTTCATGATTCATTGTTTCTCCTGCAAAGAAGCAAAGCATATATAGAGGTGGTTTGGATTTTTTTTTCCCTACTGTATAATGTATAATTGGGTTAAGTCCCCACTACTCAAAATCCCAGCACCGCTGGGACTACTCAGCAGAGTGGACTAGGGGTGGTATTCAATAAACAAGGAACCGCCCAGTAAAGCATCATTATCCTTAATGGAAAGTCATTTAAACTGTTTTATATACCAAAATAAACCAAGATATATTATGGAATGAAATGCAGATTTCACATTTGAAAATAAAGCACAAGGCCATTTTAGTTAAGCCTCCAAGCAATGCCTTACTAGCTATGTCCCCACTGTGTCTCCACATGCACAGGTAACCATTAATCCCCCAAATCCTTCCACATTCTTGGTTAGGTGCTGCACATGAAGAAACCACAGCAAACAAATAACAAAGGCAAACTTATCACATCAAGGTACCTAATATTTCCAAAAGCCAATCTTTTCAAGTTTTCCATTACTCTCATAGATGTGAAAATGGGAACAGAAATCTGGGCTCTCGAGGACCTGACCATGTTTAATGGATTCAGCTCAAGAAATGCTGTCCACTTTCCTCACTTTCATACCCAGGCAAGAGTCTAGTCAAGATCAAGGTCTGTACCCCAATCTCTGGTCCGGCAGCGGCTCTATGTCACCATAACAATTCCCTGAAATAGCCCAGCTCATGAAGAGAAAGGGTTTGTTTAAGTTTTCTAGATTTGAAGATGTCAATCCATGATGAACTGGCCCTGTTACTTTGTGGTTGTAGTGATACATGATAGAGGGAATATATGGTAGAACTTAACCTCTTGACAGGATGGAGGAGAAAAAATAATTAGAAAAGGCATTGAGCCACTGCTGTTTTCTTCAAAAGTGCCTTAAACCCAAAACCCACCACTAGGCTTTAGCTCATAAAGTTTCATTATCTCTCAATAATGCCACTGTAGAAAAGGGGCCTTCGACACTGCCTTAGTTAGGGTTTTACTGCTGTGAACAGTCATCATGACTAAGACACCTCTTATAAGGACAACATTTAATTGGGGCTGGCTTCCAGGTTCAATCCATTACCATCAAGATGGGAGCATGGAAGCATCCAGACAGGCATGATGCAGGAGGAGCTGAGAGTGCTACATTTTGTTCCAAAGACAAACAGGAGAAGACTGATTTTCAGGCCGCTAGGACAAGGGTCTTAAAGCCCACTTAAAGTAAGTGACACACTTATTCCAACAAGGCTACACCTACTCCAACAAGGCCATACCTTCTAATCATGCTACTTCCTGGGCCAAGCATATTCAAACCACCACAGCCACTCAAGATCAACAAGAGTTGATCTAAGCAAGATAGCTTGACAAGTGTTTTATTAATGAGAATTCACATCCCATTAACGCTGTAGTTTAAGTACTAAATGTTGCCATCATTCTACAGATGAGAAACATTAGGCACAAAGAGTTAAGCCACTCAATCCGCATAAGAGCCCTGAGGTCAGAATCTAAAGCCTCATATCTGGTGTTTAATGATGGCACCTGTCACAAGACTTTGCATTTAGAAAGATCTCACTTGCTGCATTTGACACTAATAAAACAACTTCATTGATTTCATGAGAAATGTGGCATCTTCTGCAGCTACACCTCAACAGTGGCAGAGGTCTCAAGAAGAAACACCTCCCTCATGATCTTGTACTCCCATTGTCACCCCCAACACCCTCCCATACTCTCACCTCCAGTCAGGCTGTCCTGCTTTCTCAGCTGCACACTTCTCAGTTGGCATCCCTGGTCTTTTGTTTTTCCTTTCCTCAAATATGCCCCCTTACACTCTTCCCAGAGTCAGTTTCCAAAGAACAACAGGGATTTGACTGGTCATAGCCACAGTAACCTCCAAGGTGCCTATGGGCTTACAGAATAAAGTCAATACTCACCTCATAACTCAAGGCCCCAACATAGAGCCTGTGGGGTGGCTCAGCCTATAAAGGTGCTTGCTGCCAAGGCTGAAAAGTTGAGTTCAATTTCCAGAACTCACTTGGGAGAAAAAGAGAACTGGTTCTAACAAGTTGTCCTTGGATGGCTATACATGTGCTGTGGTGTGGAGATGCCCACACATAGACACACTAAATAAATGTAGAAATAATGTAAAATGCCCCAACTTACCACCCAAGTCTATCTGTTCTATACCATATGCCTTACCCAGTATCCCGACAAGGCCAGTAATCCTCAAATGTTTTTACTTTGGGACTTTTACATGTTAAGAACTACTGAGGAGTCCAAATTCTTGCTTCCTTTTCCAAAGCACTTCTTCCTGTGTACTACTCACTGCCCTGCACTGAAGACAGCACACAGTGGGTTGTGGATTGGATCTTGCCTATCAGTATTTGCCACACTAGAAATTTAATTGAGAAATCTTTAACACACTAAATTGAATGGCAGATAATGTCTCATGAAAACAGAGAGGATGACTACCTGGGGAAAGGAAGGGGACCCACCAGAGAGGAATAGGGGACATGGGGGAGGCCAGTGGGAGAGGGAATTATTTAGAGGAAGTATGATGACCTGATGTGTAAAAATGTCATAATGAAACTCAAGATGGAAAAGAACCCTAAATCATCATTTAATTTTTAAATGAATAAATGATATCTAACAAAATTAATATATATGATGAAAAATAATGTTTTCCAAACAGAAAGATCACAGGAATAGTAATGTTTTACACCTTTCTTACAAATACCTAATGTCTCCAGCTTAGTAGAAGATAGCCTAATCTCATATCTATCTCTGTGTTCAAGCACTTATAAAACAAATATCATGAAGCCTCTAGAAAATTCCCTCATGTGCTCATGGGGAAAATGAATGAGAGAAGTCAAATTAAAGCTTGGTAGTGCTTTGAGAAGAGGTTGAACATAAGGATGCCCTGGAGCAGCTGTGGGGAGTCCCAAAGTCCTTGCATTCCTCATGAAAAAAGACTTTGTGCTTTTAGAGGAATTCACCAGATACTTGTGACCTTTATGTTTTTCTTTAGTTTATTCCTGCTAAAATGTAACATATCTATCCATGTGCACGGTGTCATTTTCTTCTGGGATCTTCCATCTCTAAAGTGAATTCCTTTGGGTGGTAGCTATAACTCAGTGGTAGCCCTCCCTGGCTTTAGTACCCATCATATACAAAGCCCCTTCACATGTCTATCACACTTCTGTTACGTCATGCTCCACATCTCTGCATTCTTTTGCTACCTACCCTCTCTGTGAGAAAGTTTCCCTTTTCATGCATCTTCCCTAGAGATGGCCCAAGCAATCAATAGTGGTAGGGTTCTAAGTATGCTAGTATACTAGAGAAGAAAAATTTTGTTAGTCATGGGATATTTCTATATCCCTCAAGTTATATCATTCAAACCATCTGATTCTATCATTATTTAAAGTGTCTACTATATTATAACTACAGTCAAATAGCTTCCCATCCCTTTAGCATGCATAAAACTATGGTCAAGGCACAAGCATTTATCTGTAATCCTAGCTACATGGAAGCCAGACATTCACAAGTTTTGAAGTCACACGAACAATTTACCAAGGCCCTAACTCAAAATTTAAAAGGGACTCAGGTGTATATCCACAGCAGAGCACTTGCCTAGCTCTTGTAAGGCCCAAGGTTTCATCCTCAGTGTACCTTCCCCACCCCCAGTAAAAAAGAAAGAAGGAAGAGAAGAAACAGAGTAGGGTATGGAGCTGGCAGTGAGTGGGAGAGGGGAGAGGGGAAGGAGATGAAGGGAAGGAGGGTGGAGAGAGAAAGGGGAGAGGCGTAAGAATACATTTTTTAATCAGTACACCACAGGCTGACAACAGCATGCCTAATAGACTATGAATGTTCAAACTGACAATACACACTCCAGAAGTTGTTGAATTTGAATTCAGCCTGGCTGAATGGTGAAATGGCACTTTCACCCACATCTGTGCCAGTAACATTTAGACGATCTTACGTATTTCAGTAAGGAGGTTCAACTGCGTGCCCTATCTCTACAATTCTACGTGTGACTGTATGTGAGCATGGCATTCCTGAAACTCGGTGCCTTCCATTAGTTTCAAGGCCCTTGAAGCCAGAGCCAAGTCTTTTCTATCCGTGAGCACTAGTGCTAGTATGTCTGTGCTACTTAGTAAATACTCTATAAAGTTTTAAGAAACACATAGCCCCCAAGCTTAAGAAAGAAAGAGAGAGAGAGAGAGAGAGAGAGAGAGAGAGAGAGAAGATGTAGAGGAAGAAGTAGATGAAGATGAAGAAGAAGAAGAGGAAGAAGAAGAAGAAGAAGAAGAAGAAGAAGGGGGAGGAGGAGAAAGGAAGGAAGGAAGGAAGGAAGGAAGGAAGGAAGGAAAGAAGGAAGGGAGGGAGGGAGGGAGGGAGGGAAGGTTAAATAAATTCCAATGCCCTTCTCACTACGGAAGTTCTTAACATAGAGTTAGCATGTTACAACCATGAGAAACCATGCAACAGTCTGTAACTGAGGACTACGAGGAGACACTTGTGACCCAAGGCACCCTGGTGCCACAATAATGACTAAGATCCTACTCTCACAGGATTCATCCTGTAACCTGATACAACCCTCTATGATAAACGGCTGCCATACCACCATACCACCTTGTCTCAAAGCAAGCAACCAGGTTCTGGATTCTTTATTTGAACCTGAGCCTAGGATATTTCAAGTTCCACCCCACACCTCTTGTTTCTGCTTCTAATCGACACATAACTAAAGGCAAGGTCTAATGGAATGTCAATGCTATGTGTCACAACCTCTTAATTGATATCAAGGTGCTTGCATAAGTATTCAAGGCAAAGTGACGTTTTTCACTGATGGGAGATATAGAATGTACAATTTGCATCTCATCAGGAAAGAAAAAACCCTCTGGTTTCCTCTACAAAGCACTAATGTCCTCAATACTGCTGACTCTGCTATTTTGAGAAATGGCCACTGTGCCCTCCACACAGTTAGAGCAAGAGGAAATATTGCCTCCCCAGGTGTCAAATTTCCCTCATATAATGGAAGGATGTGTGGGACAGCATTTCAAACACAGGCGGAGAGGAAAAGGGAGGCTGACAAGTAAGATGGATGAACGAGAGGGAAAACATGTGTTGAGACGGAAGCTGTCAGATGTAGATCCCATTTGTGCATCACAAGTGTCCTAATTAAAAATGCCCATCATAAGAGCCTTTAGGGAGGAAAGAAAAAAAAAAGAAAGAGAGAAAAGGAAAAAAGAGGAAGCCCACATCCTGGCAATAGTAGAGGTTTGGAGATGAAGCAGAGGGTACATTGCTAGATATTCACTGTTTCTGTGCCACAAGCCAGAAGGCCTGCCTCTTCATCAAGAATGTTTTTGTTTAGAAAGAACATAAAAATTAAGTTGAAGTATGTCTCTTGGAAATATTGGGGTATTAACTATGCAATTTGAGGCTCAGTTCTTTAGATTCATCAATAATGATTTCTTTTTTTTTCCTATAATTAGAGTCCTGAACCTTCTGTGTTTACAGTGACATTAGTCAATTCCCCAGATGCCTGAGCCAAATTAAATAAAGGACTGCAGGGAAATTTATCTATAGAACATGAATCTTTAATGAGCCCTGGTCTCTATAACTCTTACAGCAGAGACAGACTTGCAGAGGCCAATCTAGTTTCCCTGCCCACGAAGGCTGGGGAACCTGGACAGATAAATGAGCATCCTGCTCCTCTTGCTTCCCATATAACAGAAGAGGAGCCAGTGAGATGATCATAGAGGTCCTTTCTCCTCTGACCTCTGACCTTCAGGCTCCATCATTCTTCTACCGATTCCCTCCTCCTCCTGGAAAGTGATACAGGCAGACTACTGTTAATATGGCATGGGTTTGTGATGAGAGCATAATAATGATCCTTCAGAGTGCTGGCTCAGTTTCAGTTTCATTTGCATCACTTACTAGCTATGGGACTTTGGGTAATCTACCCAAGAACATGATGTCTTGATTTCCTCATCTTTAAAATGGGTTAATAATGCCAGACTCTATCTATGAACCAAAGAGATGCTAAGATCAAATGAGAGAGTCTACACAAAACACTTTCTATAGTATATGCTGCACAGCAAACATGGAGTAAGTGTTTGCTGAAATGATTGGCATTATTGGTATGGGTATTGGGCTACTTTCTCTGTAGAATCCACCACATGTATGGGCAAACAGACCTGCTGAAGATGAAAACTTTCCAGAGTCATGAAGGAGATCCTTTGATAAAAATAAATGTCACCTGCTGATGTCATGAGTTCTTTTATAGTGTAAAACAACTTTAACACTAGTTTAAATCCATTTTATTTTTTAAACAAATTATTTATTAATTTGTTGTGAATCACTTATTAGAAAGTATGCTTGATTAAAAAAAAAAAACAAGAATAAAATAGATAGGACCAGTTTCTTATGTCTACTTATAAGTTAGACTTCCATTGTAGCTACATTAATTAATAACTTCTCCAAAAGATTCAGAAAATTCAATTTGGAGAAGCTACATGATGTGAACACAGCCACAATTTGTTCACAAATAAAATTTGGTTTGATTTATAATGGCTACCAGGCTGAATTACAGGGGAAAAAAAAAGATTACTGGCAACCATCTTTGAATTTTAGTACATACTCCATGACTTTCTAGATCCATATACTTCAGAGCCACTCAGAATGTCCCAAAGGTTGACATCACCAGCAGCCTTGCCTTGACATGGGAAACATGGTTCAAAGTTCAACCCAAGAAAAACATTAATATTCTGACCAGATACCAGACACATATACATACAGAAATGAAGCTGTAAATTGTTTGTATATCTGATCACTGGCTCCTTGATAAAAAAAAAAAAAAAAAAAAAAAAAAAACCTGGCAATTTGATGAAAGTACACTAAGCAGTATAAGTATGATGCTTAGCAAAAATTTATATGTATATATGCTATATATAAAAATGTTGAGGCCTAAGCTGGAGTCCCTGTTCGGGTGCCAAAAAATGTTGTGGCCCAAGCAAAATGCTGAGGCCCGGGCTGCCCCCTGTTTGGCAGCCACTGTATCCCGGCCCAAGCTGCCGCTCCAGTCTGTGGGTCGGGGTTCCAGCAAGAGAGAGAGAGTGAGGGCGGTCGAAAGGAATGGAAACCAGACAGAGTGTGTTTCAGTCCCGTTTATTCTTCAGTCTCTCTTCTTAGTCCAAGTCCCAAGTCTTGAGTTCCTAATTCCTAGTTCCTAGTGCCTCCAAGTTCCAAGTTACTTCTTCCAAGTTCTCTCCCAAGTGCCTGCTACCTAATGCCTAATTCCTACTCCAAGTTGTACTCCAAGTTGTACTCTCTGAAGTCTCTTCTTCTCTGTCTCCTCTGTCTGATTCTCTGATCTCTGTCTGTCTCTGCCTTTTATATGTCTCACTTCTAAGCCATGCCTCTAAATCACACCTTTAATCATGCCCTTAGGTCTTGTCTCTAAATCTGATCTCTACACTTCTAAGTCAAACTCTTAAGTTACACAGCTTTAATCTCACACACTTTTAATCTCACACACCCAAGGTATCTAAACCAAGATTATCAGAGTGTGCTCAGCTGTTGTAGGCTATTGTAATCCAAGTCTCATGTCAGGGTATATGGCTCAAGATGGCTGCAAAGCTGATAGCCGCTTTCTGCTAAAAGTCGACCCCCAACATATATACACATACTAAGTAAGATTATGATGCTGTTAAGTTTTAAAACCTAAAATCCTGTGGGGCTAGGGGGTAGCTCGATCAGCAAAGTGCTTGCCATGTCTAACACTGGGATCTGAATTTGGTTCCTAGCACTCATGTTATAACCCAAGTTTCCAACACTGGCAAAGAAGAAATAGGGGGATTGTCTCTAGTCAGGGTTTGTATTCCTGCACAAAACATCATGACCAAAAAGCAAGTTGGGGAGGAAAGGGTTTATTCAGCTTACACTTCCACATTGCTGTTCATCACCAAAGGAAGTCAGGACAGGAACTCACACAGGGCAGGAACTGATGCAGAGGCTATGGAGGAGTTCTGCTTACTGGATTGTATCCCTTGGCTTGCTCAGCTTGCTTTTTTTTATAGAACCCAGAACTACCAGCCCAGGTATGGCACCACCCACAATGGGCCCTCTCAGCCTTGATCACTAATTGAGAAAATGCCTTACAGCTGGATCTCATTGCAGGCATTTTTCAAGGGAGGCTCCTTTCTCTGTGATAACTCCAGCATGTGTCAAGTTGACACACAAAACCAGCCAGTGCATGGAAACTTGGAGCTCATTGCCTAGTCAGACTAGCCTAAACAGTGAGTTCCAGGCCCCAATGAGTAGTAAGAGGCACTACCTCAAAAAATAAGGGGGAATGGTTCCGAAGGAAAGACACCCAGTCTTGACCTCTGTCCTCTACAGGTTTGTGTACTCATGCATAATCACACAACAACCTCACAGAAATACACACACATGGGAACACACAAACACACATGTGTACATACACATCTAGTTTAGTATTGGGGGGCTAGAAAGAGTTACTCCTAGGTTGTATTGAAAAATTTGTCTTTAGATGCTTTACTGATACAAAACACATACAGTCCAGAATGGTACAAAAACTAGAGAAAGCAAAGGAGGAAGAAAGGAAGAGAATGAAGAAATATGGACAAATCCTTGTCCCAAAATTAAACCAAACAAAAACCAAGCAATCCAGAAACAGAGAAGCCTGTCTGGAGTCAAGGGAAAGAGGATCTGTGTGCCTGTGGATGTCAGATTCATTCAAATATCACTATTTGCTTTTTGTGGCCTTATTGACTAAACCAGTCAACCATACAACCAACTATATCAGCTGTTGAAAAAAAAAAGCAGATGACCTAGCTCAGCAATAGATTACATCCTGTTCCAATAGATAAAAGACATCATGTTTCCTTGCTCAAGTAACAACTTCTGTTATGTGCATAATAAAATCGCCTACAAACTGGCCATTCAATGAATCGTGGTAGGTTTAGCTACTCATAACATTAGTAAATAATTCAATTCACATTCATTAAATGGAAAGGTAAACCTAAACCCTGCCATTTCAGTGAACTTTAAAAATACCTATGATGATTAATTTTTAAGCATGAAAAAAACCCAATAATTTCTAAGAAACATATATGGAGTTTCTTTTGATTGACAGTGCATATAAGCATAGGAAATACTGAATATTGCTGCTTTCAAGGGAATTAGGTTTTGCAAGTTCTAGTAAATAACATGCAAGACCAATGGAAATAGAGACCAACTGCCTCCCCTTCATTGTCTATGGAAAAAAAGAAAGAATCCACACTGCTATGAGGTCCTTTTCAATTCATGTTTAGTCATTTAGGTCAGTGATTCTCAGTCTTCCTAATGCTATGACCCTTTAATACAGTTCCTCATGCTATGGTGACCCCCAACCATAAAATATCATTGCTACTTTAACTTTGCTACTGTTATGAATTGTAATGTCAATACCATATATACATATACATATACATATACATATACATATACATATACATATACATATATATATATTTGATGTACTACCCCTATATGGTTCGAGACCCACAAGTTAAGAACCCCTAGTTTAGGTGGAGACCATTGGTCTTTTTGTGGATATTACAAATGCAGAGACTCTCTGCACTCTTGGGTACAAGAAAAGACTCAGAAACTATCATCCCTCTGCCACTTTTCTGGAAGCAGATATTATATACTTTTACTGAAAGGTGACATAGAAATGATGATGTCATATCTACACAGAAATTAAGGTACTTGTAGAATGTATGGAAGGAGCAAAGCTAAAGATTTCATTTTTTTTCTTTTCTTCTTCTGCACATTTGCATCGTATTTGAAGAAAGATACCAAAATATAGGTTACTAGAGCCAAGCTGCAAATGTTGTTGATCTTTCCAGGGACCTTGTTAAAAAGAATCAGAGAATCTAAGAATCTCAAAGGTGAAAATTAAGCCAAGCACAATGCAAAACAACAGGGCTTTTAAAACTAGCATTGAACAGCAAATGAAAATCTTGAAGGTAGGCAAAGATCCAACAAACACACAATCTAACAGACACATAATCCAACAAACACACAATCAGTGTTGGACAGACAAGAAAATCTAAAATAAAATCTTTCCCTAAAGATCCAAAAGAAGAAAATTTTCTTAAAATAAAATAGGACAAGAATGTATATAAAAAGACCACATCAATGTCCTTAAGAGATGATTCCAGATGATGATGCAGTCTTATTCTGGATACAGCAGGACTTTGTAACAAGAACATCAAATCAACTATGAAATTAAAAACCCTGAGGTGGGATCAAGCTCTCCAATGGTCATGCTCAGTACTAACATTGACTTAGCCACAAAGTTCTTAGGGAAAGGAAGTGTGCTACAATAATTATATTCCCTGTCAAGATATCACATAATTGAAAAAGAGAAAGATATACATTATTACATGCTCCCAAATTCAGTTGTGTGGCAAGGATAAGACACCAGGAGAAGAGAAAGTGAGTACAGATAAATCTTAGCTAACCAAGACAGAAATAGGGAATCTCTAGTGAAAAGATGAGTGGAGAGCGTTGAATGTACTTCAGCTTGTAAGTAAGGTAAAGAACTAAGTGGACAGTATAAATTCTACAGTTTGGAACAATAAGGAAATGCTGCAGAAAAGAGTTGACAGGTTTAAAATTAGAATAAGCTTGCTGACTCCTTTTATCACAGTTGGGTCCATGTAACCCAAAGCAGAGGAAACACTACTAATATGTTTACAATATGTAGATAAAATACATTATTAAATTCATTTACTTATTTTATAAACATGGATGCTTTGCCTGTATGTATGTCCATGCATCACATATGTGTAGTGCCTATGAAGGACAGGTCTGTGGATCCCCTACATCTGGAGTTAAAGATGGTTATGAGATGGGTGATAGAAATTGAACATGGACCCTCTTTAAGAGTAACTAGTGCTCCTAACTGCTGAGATGCCTATTTTATGAATCTAAAATAGATCGTACATATGTAGGAATGTTTGTGTATATAAGGAAATAGTACAAATTAAAGGAGCACACAACAAATTAGCTAATAAATTCTGCTAGGAGAATAAGAAAAACAGATTTCTTTTCATCTCACATCAAAATTAATTCCAAAGTAATAAAAGAGACAAATGTAAAAACACAAAGCTCAAAGAAACCAGGCTGGAGAGATGACTCAGGTGGTAAAGTGCTTAACATGCAAAAAAAGGAGGATAGCGATTAGAACCTAGAACCCACATAAACTGATAAGCTGGCATGGTGGTCCACTTGTAGTCTCAGCCTCTGAAGGCACAGACGAGGATCCCCAGAGCAAGCTGGCTTGTGAGACTGACTAGTCATATCAGTGCGCTCTGGGTTTGACTGCGAGAGCCTGGTGCAATGAATAATGTGGAAGAACAATCAAAGATGACTCCTGACATCAACCTCAGGCATACACAAACATAGGCACATACATATAAGCACACGTGTACATTAACATGTGCACATGTGCATATATACCCAAATGAATGGAAAAAATAAAAAATCTAGAAGAGAAGTTTGTTGGCATTCCTTTAGGGGAGTATTTTTTAAATATTACAGAAAAGTAGAAGAACTAAGAAAGTATCTACAACACTATGGTAGTCAAAGGATTAATACTTCTAATAAGAATAAAGCCTATAAGACAGAAGTTCTCAACTTGGGGGTCATCAGAAAACACGTATTTCCAGTGGTCTTAGGAACTGAGACACTGCTCAGTAGCAAAACTACAGTTATGAAGTAGCAAAGAAAATAAATTTATGGTTGGCAGTTTCTGAAATGATCAGAAATGCCTGTTTTCTGATGATCGTGACCCACGGGTTGAGAACCGCTACTGTAAAAAAACAAAAAAAAAAAAAAAAAAAAAAAAAAAAAAAAAAAAAACCATTCAGGTCTTGATGTGCACCATGCACAGCTCTGAGAGCTCAGAGATGCGCTCAGAGCCCTTGTGGAGCTTGTGACTATGGAGAAAACATTCTGTCAGGTGGATTCTCAGCTTATGGTTAGTTCCTTAAAATTGATCGACCTCATAAAGGGATTTACAGTAGTACTCTTTTTTATAATCATCTAAGGCATTTTCAAGCCAGCTGTTACCTTATAACCACTTTGGGTACTTTTTTTTTATAACAGTATCAATGCATACAACAACGGAAGTTCATACTTTGATCCACTCTGCCTGCCATATCTTAAAATTTTATTATCATTCTATTCTCATAAAGACAGGAGATTGCTTTTATTATTTTCTCTGCTTTACACATAGGAAAACCAAGGGACTTCAAGAGATTTAGGAGAAAATCAAATCTCATATATTAAACAAAAGGCTAAGGTATAGTTTAAACTCTCTCAGAGTCCATGCAACAAAGACCCAATATTTGCTAAGTGCCACACTGATAAGAGGCATGTCTATGGTCATATAATCGATCCATAGACATAATCTCCTTCTATGTGCAACACAGATAACAGCTTTGACAACATGGACAGAGCTTATTTATATATTTTTTATGCATATAATATATTTTCATATATATATATATATATATATATATATATATATATGTATAATTTTCCCCGATTTCATTTGGCCTCTGTTAGTCATTCCTGAGGCGGTCCTGATTAAACAGTACAGTGGCCCTTGAACTCTCTATAATCTAAGGTTACAGAGCAAGAAGAAACATGGTGCCAGTGCCATGGTTGCACAATTTTGGGCCTCCTCGAGAATTACACAGCAATGGTAGTGATTGGTTATCAACAGTTCTGTGCCTGCTCATTCAGAGCAATAGACTGATGGCCTTAAAACATAAACCTACAGGTCAGCCAGGCAGCCTCTCCCATAGGGCACACGGTGTTTGCGTTTCCCTTCACACAACCACCACGTTTCGGAGATTTTGGATCAGCTTAGCATTCAAGACAATACAGGCATCTGCCCTGCCACTAGTATACAGCATAACCCTTACCACACTCAACTCTGTGTGAAGAAAAGGGAGAGAGCTCCATGTTGGCGCACGTGAGTGTGTGCACACTCTCCTCTCCGTGAACCTTCCATTGCATAAAACAGGAAACTGTTCACTTTGTGATCCCCAGCGCAGAGAGAAGGCAGCATTGGACATTTGAGTAAACACTGTCTTTGCAGATGTAAATCTGTGCTCTGCAAACACAAAAGATCTCCAGATCACCCCACTGTTGGCATGGGAATCTCTTCTTGCTTAATATCTGAGGTGCTTGTAATTCTCATGGCTATCGTATGAAATCCCTTTCCCGTTTGTCGAGTTTATTTTTTCTGGAGAGCTTTGCTGCGGTAATAGATTTTTACTGGGGGAGGCTTTACAGTCTAGCACATTTGCAGTTGATTATCCTGAGCTCATTCCGAACAGATTCTCAGGGACAGTTTGCATGACCTTGCGAAAGGCAGTATAGGACAATGACTGTGCTTTGGGAATTCACTAGACCTTACATCACGCCTGTTCATTGGGGAGAGACACAGGGAGGGACTAAGATCTATGCACACTATGCACATCATGAAAACGATGCAGGGCTTTACTTTGTACGGTGCTGTTAGACTTATCAGTGGCTTCCCTGTCTCTTGGACGTGCTGGATATTATAGCCTTGAAACGGAGATAGGAAGTAACAACACGTTTACTTTTTATCACGGCATGTATGCCGCTCTGTAAAATGAATGCATTTTGCTTTTAGGATTGGCTCCTTGACATCAGTTTTATTGCTACTCATTTGATAAATGTCGCTGTTAGAGGAAACAATGAAGCCCTGCTGTCATGAAAGGCACGGGTTGCTGGTTATGAGGTTGGAACCACAACCTAGCATCCTTGCCCTGCGCAATAACTGCCAAGTGCCCTGTGCTAGACCAGATATAACTTTATAATCAACTGCAGTGCTTTCCACAGCCACATTCACGCAGCTATAAGAAAACACAGAAGGAAGACGACATTTTAGTAAGAAGGAAAATGACATTTTTTTTTTCCAGTAAGAAGAGAAGTTAGTGCCAGTTCCTCAGCCATCACAGAACACTAGCAAGGACAGACTGTTTGAGACAGCAGTCAGGAAATTTCAGACGCTGTTTATCATCCACTCACTCTCTGGCTTCTGACCTTTGGTACTGAGAGGCTAACTCTGACCTATGCCTAGATGGCTTCCTCCTGCACAGGTTAAGCACAAAGGGATTTACAGGACACAAGGGATCTGTGGCCTGAATTCAATTTTTCTCTCCTCCCTCTCCTCCCCCTCCCTCTCCTCCCCCTCCCTCTCCTCCCTCTCCCTCTCCCTCTCCCTCCTCTCCCTCTCCCTCTCCCTCTCCCTCTCCCTCTCCCTCTCCCTCTCCCTCTCCCTCTCCCTCTCCCTCTCCCTCTCCCTCTCCCTCTCCCTCTCCCTCTCCCTCTCCCTCTCCCTCTCCCTCTCCCTCTCCCTCTCCCTCTCCCTCTCCCTCTCCCTCTCCCTCTCCCTCTCCCTCTCCCTCTCCCTCTCCCTCTCCCTCTCCCTCTCTCCCTCTCCCTCTCCCTCTCCCTCTCCCTCTCCCTCTCCTCCCTCTCCCTCTCCTCCCTCTCCCTCTCCCTCTCCTCCCTCTCCCTCTCCCTCTCCCTCTTCCTTTCCCCCCCTCCCCCACCCATGAACGCACCCACGAAAATGTATATAAAAGCCAGAAAATTAGCCTGTGGAGTTATTACTCAGGAGTTGCTAGCTACATTGTATTTTGAGAAGGGGTCTCTTACTGGGCCCTGAGACTTCCTGATTAGTCTATGGTGAGTTTTTAATAAGCCATAGAAAAGGAAGGAAGGGAGGGAGAAAGAGAAGGAGGGAGAAAGGGAAGGGGAGAGAAGGAGGGGAGGATGGAAAAAATGGAAGGGAAGGAGAGGAAAGTTAAGCTGGATATGGAAAATATCTTCAGGCTTCAAATCTTTGTGATAGTGTCTTCAAATATCAATTAAAGTTTAACACTAAAGGGGCTGGAGAGTCGTCTCAGAGGTTAAGAGCACTGACTGCTCTTCTAGAGGTCCTGAGTTCAATTCCCAACAACCACATGGTGGCTCATAACCATCTGTAATGGGATCCGATGCCCTCTTCTGGTGTGTCTGAAGACAGCTACAGTGTATGTACTCATATACATAAAATAAATAACTATTTTTTAAAAGTTTAACACTAAAGCATACAAAGTTAACCTCAGCACTTCCTTCATCACGGATTTGCTTGTCACTGTTAAATTTTAAGAATGCCTAGAAAGCTGTTCAGCCAAGTTTTTAATGTACAATAAAAGTTTAATAAATGCTAACCATTATCATTAGGCAAGCAATTAAAGTGAAGTCAACCTTTTCACTGCTAATATCTAAATTTTGCATGAGTTAAATTTCCAACATTATTTATTCCTTGTTTCTATCAGGAATTCTTTGGTTTGGGGTTTTGTTTTGTTTTTTCATTGTGTTCTGGTCTCCTTTGCGTGTGTGTGTGTGTGTGTTCTTCCATACTCCTTGATATGACTATTGCGAGCCTTCCCTCAATTTTTCTATTTTCTATATGAGGAAAAAATAGCCAAAACTGCAGGTGCCAGCAACTCAGGTGCTTAGTAGCTCAGGTTCCCAGTAATTCAGGTGGCCAGTAAATCCGGTGCCCTGTATCTCAGGGCTGGATAACACACACACACACACACACACACACACACGTGTTGAGTCAGCAGAGACTCTGATTTAGAATCACATTAAGAGACATCATCCTCTGTAAATATTTCAAAAATTGATGGACATGACTGCTTCCACTATTCCAAATTACCATATGTGTCCATCACTCAAATGTTTTTCCATTCACAAGTAAACTTCATGATGCTATTCTTGAAGAATACAAAAAAAGGAACTATGAATCCAAATTTCTATATACATCAGTCTTAGTCACTCTCATTCCCATCAAGGACTGGCAAGGGAAGGGGAGGCTTCTAAATTGATGATAGGAGTAAATTTGGCGTAGTTCTGTAGGTCAGCGATGTCTTAAAGCATATTCAGAGCTAAAGGTCAGATTCCCAGAAGTCAGAAGTTATTTATTGAAAGCAGCAGCCTTCTTTTAAAACTCCAGACATGCTTATTTCCGGAACAGTCTTGGAGATCTGCTTGTCTAACATGGAAACCTAGAAATAAAGTTAGCTTTAGCACTGGTGTAATTGTAAAAAAGCACACGATTTCAATCAGGGCAGCTCTTCCTCTGTGCCACAAATACACTACGCTGTATCCACCTGCCTGCTCTTGATCAAATGGTCCTGATCCTGTGATCTACCATACTCTCATTCTACCCTGTAAAGGCATCTGTACCATGCATAACAGTCCAAGCTTTCTCTAAACCTCAAGTTCCTCATCCACAGGATGGGGAAAGGCCATCTATCATCCCAAATGGTTCTGTCATAATTTTATTAGAGCATGATAGGTTCTGTGGACCAGGTTCCCACCTATATACCATGTATTCCATGGCCATAGCTGCACTGCTAATGTCATTCTTCCCATCCCAGCCTGTCCTGGTCACCCTGCACCTTCCCACATCGTTCTCCCTGTAGCTGCTCCTACTGCATAAATCTCACTCAGAGCTAAGCTTATTTATTAGTCAAATATACACAGAAATGGCTGTAAAAGAAAACATAGAAATGCATCGTTTTATGAAATCTGAGTCATGAGGACATCTGCCAAAGAAATGACAATTGTCTTGTTCCTCCACTGATATTTCTGATGCCCCTGTATACTAAGGAAAACATTTTTTGTTTTATCAAAAAAAAAAAAAAAAAAAAAAGAAAGAAAGGAAAGAAGCATGGGTTTCCTAGAGAATGAATGCCATCTGACAGTAATGGAAACACTAGCACAATTCAGATACTTACATAACCATAAATGATGTCTAATAATAGGCCCAAAATACCCCACACTTATCAAATGTGAATCTCAGATGGGTCTAAGTCAGACTCCAAGACCTTGGGATCCTTGGCAAAGCGAAGACTCACTCAGACATCTGCAGACCAGCTAAGAGAGGGCTGAGAGCCGAATAGAAGGGAATACAGGATCATCCAAGGATGTTTCAAATGTGGATGATACTGGAAGTGACATAAATAAGGTTCGCTTCCAAAAGTTCCCACATGTAACTGATGATCAGAACCAATAGGCACGTTTTTAAGAGCATAGATTACCAGGCTATGCCTCTGATTCCTTCAGAATCCCCTAGGATAAGGTAGTGAGTGGAACGCTTGGGATTAGTAACATGACCAATGGAGTCTGATGTAATTTAGGAAGCTCTATTGCATTTCCTTCTGCGCTTTGGGGATGTTCCGGGTCCCAGAGAGACACGGAAGGTGCTGCCTGCCCTGTAAAGACACCTGGAACCCTGGGAGGGCAAGGAGAGACATTGGGGGGGGGAGCTGTTTTAAATTTCCCTTTTGCCAATTGAGACTGGTGAGCTAGAGGAAGTTGGAGCCCCATGGAGAGCCGGGTGGTCCCAAACATCAGCTTTAATTGCATAATTCTATTGCCAGGTGTTTTCTTCTGGGACAGAGCCTCCGTGTGGTTGCTGATGAACCCCTGATCAGCATCCTTGGGAGTCTTTAAGCCTTGACTTATCATTTTACTTATGTTGAGAGGAAGTTCAAGGCAGTGTAAATAATGTATATCTCCTCTTTTAAAAATCGATGTAAATATTTCATAGAATGTACAGTAAATAATAAATACATCTGAAAAAAACAATATAAATATTTGATAGTTTGCAGAGCAACTGTTAAGTCTGGAATTACATATGAATGCTCCCCAAAAATTCAATAAATCCTAAATTACATACAAATGGCTCAGAAGTGACCCACACATAGTCATGGGTACAGTTTTTAAAACTGCTGTGTTGGCTTCTTAGGCAGGAGAGTGTTAAATCAAGATGTCATGCTGTTTAACAGCCTGCACTGTGAATCATCCAAAATTTTGGTAACTCCCAAGCTCCAGCGCCTTCTGATAATACTTTGGCTTGCATCTTGAAATAATAAAAACGCCCTCTGCCTATGAGAAAAGCACGGGGCTACCACGCCACACAGCTGCTACTTTTGACGCAAAGAATTTCCAGTCCTGCAACAACCACTCTCACAGAGAAACAGGATAATCAGCATCGAATGCCTCTTACAAACAGGGCAGACATGATTGTCTCACACTCATCCGTGGGTCAAGTCTTTGAATAGAAAGCTTCAATGAGGTACATTTCCCCCCATACTCCAGGATACCAGGGAATTATTTTCTATTCATAAAGTGATCAGTCAGGCCACTGCAGACTTCTGCTCCTGAATATGTCCCGTTTTCACATGCCTCAGCACTTCTATGATTATACAGAACCCGAGGCTCCACAGCACACATACGCCTGCCTGTGTCCTCATCCACTTCTATTACTTTCCGTCATGTGTGCCCTTCAAGTCTGAGTCCCAGTACAGTTCCCCTGGGACATCATTCTCAATGAACCTTGCATATGGCTTCCCTGTAGCAAGTGTCCTAGAGAATCAAATAGTTGTTTGTATTATTTATTCATTCTTATTCCCCAGAACCTAGAAGAACCTAGCCTGATGTAGAGTCGGCTCCATAAGTATTTGTTGGGTTGGTGAATGCATGCATGAATGCACGCATTTCTGTCTCACCTAGTGACCAAGGACACTACTTTTATACTTCATGTCCTTAAAGCCTGACATGGACCTCATGTACACTAGGTGCCCAATAAAGATATGTCGGTAAGATAAATAGACCTAATCAGATAATGTGTCTGTGTGTCTTTGTAATGGAGGATTTTGTGTTGTGTGAAAAAGAATGGAGAGAAAAGTAAAGAAACAGAGATCTTTATCTTGTGCCAAGATAAAGCTTCCCTCATTGAAACGCATCCCTGGGGGAGATTAAAATGTGCATGCCTTAACAAATGTTTATAAAAAGAATGAGTATAGTTTTTTTTCCCTGTTAAGATTTTTCAAAGGCTCCTGGTTACACCCATGTAGTGTTTATATAGTACATACCTGTATGAAGCTAGAGACACAAGCACGTTTAGCACATTCAATTTTGCATTGAATCGCTCCTATGCACTTGATAGAGGCAATTTATTCACCTCATTTTCCCCTTGCAGGAAGCAAAGGCAAATTAAAGAAAAAGATCTAATGATTTGCCCAGAGGCACAAGAAGCAACGACTTATCCGACTTCTTTGCTGCGGCACTGTGGAGCACAAGGCTCTGGAAGGTTCCAGGGCTAAGACTGGTACACTTACCATGGAAGCCATCTGTAATCTACCAGTCAGCAAACATACATGGCCGGTGAGTTTCACTGAGGACTTTGGCAGTGATGGATACTCCAAGAAACATAAGACATGATTCCAAAAGGTGATGTTCTAATTGACTGTTAGACTGGCAGAATAGTATATAGTTGCTAAGGACAAGCACTCTGGAAGCACTTACATCTCAATGTACAGGAGTAGACAGCCATCACTACATGGAAGAAGGGTGTATCATTCAGATTTCCTCTGCTGTGTGCGGTTGGAGCAGAAAAGAAACTTGATGTAAGTATATGGGGACCCAAGTATAAGAAAGGGATAAAAACCCAAAGGATAAGAACAAAAGCTAAATACAATGGATGCTCTTCAGTGTCTCTGCCTAATAAACTTCTTGAAAATCCAGACCATGGCAAAAAAAAAAAAAAATGGTTTTCCTGTAGTTCAGAATTCTGTCCCATTCAAAAGACAAAGTCTCAGTAGAAACAATCTGATCTTGCAGCTATATTAGAGTAAAACTAGGAAGATTTTGGAGGGAAAACATTAAGAACTCCATGTCCTCCCACCCAGGAAGAGGTTCTTGTTTCACAGCATCTGCTGATGAGTAATTCTCAGAAAGGCAGAGAGGAGTTGTTTGGCAGAAGGCGAGCAAGAGGCTTCCACGGATAACAAACGTTCTTTCACAACAGTTTCTGAGAAGAGAATTCCTCAGTGTGGGGATTCCCCGGACTGGACTCCAAGAGGAAGCCAGACTGAAGGTTGGTGTAAAAATGTTCCAGCCATGAACCTAAAAAAGCAGGAAAAATACATATGATCCAGAACCAGGAATTAAGGCAGGGGCAGCAGGAAATGAAGCCATGGGACTTATGTCACAATAGAAGTCCATTTCAAAATCTGTTTCTTTGATTGCTAGGTAAGAGAACACGCACTAATGAACAAATGTATCCAGTTAGCTGAGAAGTTAAAGGAGGTTTCAAATAACCTGCAAATGAATTAACAGTGGTTCTGTGAAGCTGCCTGTCTGGAGAGCATGGGTTGCACTGAGAGATATGAGCCATGAACATGATTGTGTGCACTCCATGTGTAAATAAGGAGCAAGTTCCCACCTACTCAGGAAGTATTGGTGTAACTCATGTTCATTCTTCCATGGTTTGAGCTAGTCGTAAGAATACACGGTATTCACTGTGAAACCTCATAGGTTAGAGGTTCACATCATGTATTATAATAAAAATCCTTTGCGTGTATGCAACATTTAAACATTTAAACATCAGTTCTTCCATGAGTTTTGGTTCAGCTGAGCCTTCTATGCTAGGCTTATAATCTCCATTTCTGTTTTTATTTACAAGGAAAAGCCAGGCTCAGGGAGAAAAATGACTTGCCCAAGGTAAGAATCAGGGCCAACCAACTGGGTGTGCATTTCTTGTTCCAAGTCATACGTAACACAGGGTAGGTGATATAGTGCAGCTTGTGCAAATTTTTAGTAACTCAGCATCTCTTAAGGTCCAGACAAAATTAAATAAACTAATAAACATTGATGGTTTTTGAGAATAATGATGAAAATCTTTTGGTTAAAAGACTAATGTTTTTTAATGGAAGAATGAGTTGTGGAGAGCATGTGTCATCAGCTAACACACGCTTCCTAGGGCTAAACTCTGCACGAACTCCCCTCTGAGACAAGCCAGGGCTCGCGTTCACAAAGCTGGAAAACACCATTAGAGGCACCAGGCAAGGAAGCCCAAGGAAGAAGCACAACCAGCTATCCAACCAAAGGGAGAGATCCGAGGCCTTGCTGAGAGCAGGAATGGAAACCAGGAGAACACAGGCTACTATCCGGAACCCTCTCCGAAGCAAGAAAGATGGAGAGCAACGTGGCCAGCAACAGGGGCTGAGCAGAGGGGAGAAGAGAAGAGAAGAGAAGAGCGTCCGAAGACTTGCTATAAAACATCAAGAGCCCCACCCCAAGGCAGAGAGGAAGATGGGAAGGGAAGAAGTAGAGCAGGCTCCCCAATATGAGTGCATAAGAAGTGCATATGAAGGTCCCCAAAGCAATGCTCCTCAAAGAGTTCTGACTCAAGCTGCAAAGCGGAACTCTTGGGTGTGCAGTTAATAGCAGCATGGCACAGGAACTCCACATTAAGCAAAGACACTGACATGAGCCCCAGGTGGTGAGGGAAAGAGGAAATACCCTCACCTAGGGCAGCCTACAGAAATCCCCCCTCTCCCCCCGGGGAACTGGAGGAATATGATGGTGCCCATTTTTCTTGCCGATTTGCTTTGAAATGTAACACCAGACTTAAACCCATTTCTCAATTTAGCACTCATAGGAAGCACAGCCCTTGATCCCTGTAATTTTTTTTTTCTCTACACTGGATAGATTCTCTGGGAGCCAGCCAAAGAATCAGATATGTTATCATTTCTCCAAAGCTATTTAGAATGCCTCTGTCCTGTGTTTGACTCTGTACTATGAACTAAACGTGGGGAAATGAATAAGGTAAAGTCTTTGTCCTCTAGAATTTCAGAGTGGGACATAGATACATACAAACAGATGCTTAGGAAACACTGGTAAAAGACTGTTAAAATAATCAGAGCAAAAGCTAAATGCAGTAAGTTCTGGCCTTAAGGGGTTGACTCTTTCCTTCACTTCTTAGGAAATACTTGAGTGACAATCAAGTGCCCAGAACTGTGGTAAACACTTGGAGCCAACTATTTAGTAAGCCACAGCCCAGTAATCAGAATAGTCTATCTAAACTTGGGGAAGTTACTGAATTCCCAGGGTTTCTAACTGCTCACTACAAGGGAAGTAACATGTAAACAACAACAATTGTCATAACACTCATATACTCCTATTATTCAATAGTCAGTCTACATATGTCATGCACTTGCTTTTCAAAATATTATAAATCAAGAGGAAAAAGGAAAAATCAGTTTCTTGATGAAATGCAGAGTAAGTATACAATTGGCTGAGAACACAATATTTTTAAATTCAGACCTAAATTTTATCTCCCAGTTATAAAAAATATAAAAAGAGCTAGCTATTAGGGACAACAGATTTCATGTGTGTGCATTTGTGTGTATGTGGACATAGACTATTTAAAAGAGGCCTGAAGACAATTATCAAAGCAGCTTCCAACTATAATTTTTATTTATTTATATATTCTATTAATTTATTGTGCCCTTCCCCCAGGCCTGAGTAGGCCTGCAAAGTCATTTACCACAATAGACCAAACAACAGTAGGACCTGGGAGAGGCATTGCATTACCAGCCTTGGCCCCTTGGAGCCTGCTACCTGAGCTAAGAAGAATGGACTGCCTGCTGAGCTAGCCTTGACACCTTTTGCTACCTCCTTGCCTGGCCCCTGGGCTGAGCCGAGAAGAGACTCTGGAGGGTGGGGCTTCACCTTTATATATGAAAGCAAATTATTAAACTTCCAGCCTTGATCAGAGAACTTTGTCTTGGCTTCATCTCTTCCCGCCTGTTTCCCATCCTCAGCTTCTCTTGCAGGTGAACCCGGTTCAGCTGTTGCTGCTGGTGGCAACAATTTATGAATGTATGTCTTTTCAGAGACAAAATTCTTACTATGTAGCCCTGGCTAGCCTAAAATTCTTATGTAGACCAGGATGGTCTATATATAGATATATAGAGAAATACATAGCTATATAATGATTATATAATAATGAAAAATATATGATTATAAAATGACTATATATAATGATTATATATGATTATAAATGATTATATACAAATAAAATAAATATGTATTCTACAACAATAGTACAATTTAGAATTATAACGAAGAGTGGAGGAGGCATATTTCTCAATATTTTCAAATTCCTGGTGTGTTACTCTGAAATTCAAGGACACTAGATTAGTATTCCCAGGAACTTTCAGAAATTTCAAGGTTGTGATCATTTTAAGCATATTAACAATTTTCACACTTTATTATTTAGATACCTAAAATTGATGTTTAAATAATAAAATATACCAAATGTAGCAGTGCTTACAAAGAACTACAGCCTGCAGGAATAGTCAAACAATGAAAACCAGAATCTAAAATCCAGGACTTCCTGGAATCATATGTGGATACTGTCCAGTTAGGGACTAATTGTGCATTGAAAATGTGTTAGACCTTGAGAGAGCATTCAACTGACTTACACAAAGTATATTGCATGTGTAAACTCATTAGTATGCATTTTATTTTTTGATTCCATTTTCTTATGCTCCTTTCTAAATATTGTACTATACCAATAGTTGCATTTGTATATATATATATATATATATATATATATATAT